>NC_060958.1:2405724-2410724 GCF_910589235.1 Vespa crabro
TATTATTGTTTATGTTATTATTATTATTATTATTATTATAGTTAAAATGGTTATTATATTTATTATTATTGTTATTATTGTTATTGTTATTATTGTTATTGCTGTTATTATCATTGTTATTATTGTAATTATTATTATTGTCATTATTATTATTGTTATTATTATTAATATTCTTATTATTAATATTATTATTGCTTTTAATGTTATTGATGCTATTGTTATTATTGTTATTGTTATTACTATTAATGTTATTATTGCTAGTGTTATTATTGTTATTATTATTATTGATTTTAATATTTTTGTTAATATTAATATTGTTATTATTGTTATTGTTATTATTATTCTAGTTATTATTGTTGTTATTGTTATTGTTATTAATATTATTGTTATTATTATTATTATTATTATTATTATTAAAATTATTATTATTATTACTATTATTGTCATTGTTATTATTATTATTATTATTATTTTTATTATTATTATTAATATTGTTCTGATTATTATTGTTACTATTGTTACTGTTATTCATGTTATTACTGTTTTTGTTATTATTATTAACACTATTATTGTTATTACTATTGTTATTATTAATATTGTTACTATTATTCTTTTTATTTTTGTTTTTGATAATATTGTTATTAATATTTTTGTTATTGTTGATTTTGTTATTATTAATAATATTGCTATTATTATTATTATTATTATTATTACTATTATTGTTATTGTTACTATTATTAATATTATTGTTACTATTATTATGATTGTAATTACTGTTATTGTAAATTTTATTCTTAGTATTATTATTTTTATTATTATTGTTACTATTATTCTTTTTATTATTGTTTTTGATATTATTATTATTATTAATATTATTATTATTATTATTATTAATATAGATAACATTGTTATTATTACTATTATTATTGCTATTATTGTTATTGTTTTTATTATTGTTGTTATTATAGTTATTGTTATTTTTATTATTATTATTGTTATTATTGTTATTGTTATTATTATTATTGTTGATGTTAATATTGTTATTATTATTATTATTCTTATTAATGTTATTATTGTTATTATTGTTATTATTTTTATAGTTAATACTGTTGTTATTATTATTATTATTATTATTGTAATTATTATTTTTGATATTATTATTATTAAAATTATTATTATTATTATTCTTGTTATTGTTATTATAAATATTATTATTATTTTTCTTATTTTTATTATTAATGTTAGTATTATTATTATTATTGTCTTTATTATAATAATTAATATTTTTCTTATTATTATCATTATTATTGTAATTATTGTTATTGGCATTATTGTTATTATTGTTAATGTTATAATTGATTTTGTTTTATTGTTATTGTTATTATAGTTATTGATATTATTGTTATAGTTATTATTGTAATTGATATTATTGTTATTGTTACAATTGTTATTATTAATATTGTTATTGTTTTTATTGTTATTATTATTCATGTTATTATTATTATTATTATGATTGTTATTATTATTATTATTATTATTAATGTTATTATTTTTATTGTAAATATTGTTATTATTATTATTGTTATTATTGTTATTGTTACTATTGTTATTGTTTTTCATGTTATTACTGTTTTTGTTATTATTATTAATATTATTACTGTAATTACTATTAATGATATCATTATTATTATCATTATTATTGTTATTATTGTTATTCTTATTATTTTTATTGGTATTATTATTATTATTATAATTGATATTATTAATATTGTTATTACTATTATTGTTATTGTTACTATTATTAAAATTATTGTTATTTTTGTTTTTGTCATTATTAATAATATTGCTATTATTAATATTATTATTATTATTATTATTACTATTATTTTATTGTTACTATTATTAAAATTATTGTTACTATTATTATGATTGTAATTACTGTTATTGTAAATATTATTGTTAGTATTATTATTTTTAATGTTATTGTTACTATTATTCCTTTTATTATTGTTATTGATATCATTATTATTATTATTATTATTATTATTTTTAATATAGATAACATTGTTATTATTACTATTATTATTGCAATTATTGTTATTGTTATTATTATTATTGTTATTATCGTTATTGATATTGTTATTATTATCAGTGTTATTATTGTTAGTTTTATTATTGTTATTATTTTTATTGTTATTATTAATATTGTTAATGTTAATATTGTTATTATTATTATTGTTATTATTATTATAGTTAATACTGTTATTATTATTATTATTATTATTATTGTAATTATTATTTTTGATATTAAAATTATTATTATTCTTATTATTAATATTCTTGTTATTGTTATTATAAATATTATTATTATTTTTCTTAATTATATTATTAATGTTTATATTATTATTATTGTCTTTATTATAATAATTAATATTGTTCATATTATTATTATTATTATTCTTATTATTGTTATTGTTATTATTGTTATTGTTGTTATTATTGTTATTATTATCGTTATTATTGTTATTGTTATTACTTTTAATATTTGTTATTGTTATTATTATTGGTATTATTGTTATTGATATTATTGTTAATATCGCTATTGTTCTTAGTATTATTATTATTATTGTTATTACTAATATTTTCATTATTATTATTATTATTATTGTTATTATTGTTATTGTTATTATTGTTTTTGTTATTATTGTAGTTGTTATTATTGTTATTGTTACTATTTTTATTGTTATTAAGTTATTACTGTTTTTGTTATTATTATTAATATTATTGCTGTTATTATTATTAATGATATCATTATTGTTATCATTATTATTTTTATTGTTGTTATTGTTATTAATATTATTGTTATTATTGTTATTATTATTATTGATATTATTATTTTTGTTAATACTTATATTGTTATTATTGTTATTGTTATTTTATTAGAGTTATTATTGTTATTATTGTTACTATTATTAATATTATTGTTATTATTGTTATTATTATTATTGTTATAATTGTTATTAATGTTAGTGTTATTATTGTTATTATTATTATGGTTATTATAAATATTGTTATTATTATTATTGTTATTATTATTATTATTATTATTATTATTATTATTATTATTATTATTATTATTATTATTATTATTGTTATTAAGATTATTGTTATTGTTTCTATTTTTATTGTTAATATTATTATTGTTTTTATTGTTATTATTATTCATGTTATTATTATTATTATTATTATTGTTATTATTATTATTAATATTGTTAATGTTATTATTGTTATTATTCTTATTATTATTATAGTTAATACTATTATTATTATTATTATTATAATTGTAAATATGAGTAATGGTAATATTGTTATTATTGTTAATGTTATTATTGTTATTGCTTTATTGGTATAGTTATTATTGTAATTGATATTATTTTTATTGTTACTATTGTTATTGTTACTATTGTTATTTTTAATATTGTTATTATTATAAATGTTATTATTATTATTATTATTATTGTTATTATTATAATTGATATTATTGTTATTATGATAATTATTAATATTGTTATTATGATTGTAGTTATTATTGGTATTATTATTATTACTATTGTAATTATTGTTATTTTTATTATTGTTATTATTGTTATTGTTACTATTGTTACTGTTACTCATGTTATTATTGTTTATGTTATTATTATTATTATTATTATAGTTAAAATGGTTATTATAATTATTATTATTATTATTATTGTTATTGTGATTATTGTTATTACTATTAATGATATCATTATTATTATCATTATTATTGTTTTTATTGTTATTGTTATTAATATTATTGTTATTATTGTTATTATTATAATTGTTATGATTAATATTATTATTATTATTATTGTTATTATTATTATTATTATTATTATTGTTATTATTAATATTGTTATTATTATTAATATTATTATAGTTTTTAATATTATTGTTGTTATTGTTATTACTATTAATGTTATTATTGTTAGTGTTATTATTGTTATTATTATTATTGATATTATTATTTTTGTTAATAACAAAATTGTTATTATTATTATTGTTATTATTATTATTGTTATTAATAGTATTGTTATTATTATTCTTCTTATTATTGTTATTGTTATTAATATTATTGTTAATGTTGATATTATTTTCATTGTAATTAATAATATTGTTAATATTATTATTATTGTTAATGTTAATATTATTGTTATTGTTATTTTTGTTATTATTGTTATTGTTAATAATATTCTTGTTATATTTGTTATTATTATTATTAATATAATTATTATTATTATTACTATTATTGTTATTGTTATTATTATTATTATTATTATTTTTATTGATATTATTAATATTTTTCTTATTATTATTGTTATTATTGTTATTGTATCATTGTTATTGTTATTATTGTTATTATTATTATTGTTATTATTAATATAGTCACTATTACTCTTTTTATTATTATTATTGATATTAATATTATTGTTATTGTTATTATTATAATTATTGTTATTATTTATATTGTTATTATTATTATTGATATTATTGTTATTGTTATGGTTATTACTGTTATTGTTCTTACAGTTATTGTTATTATTGGTATAGTTATTATTGTTATTGATATTATTGTTATTGTTACTGTTGCTATTGTTACTATTGTTATTATTCTCCATCTTATTATTATTACTATTATTATTGTTATTATTATTATTGATATTATTCTTATTCTTATTATTAGTATTATTGAGATTATTGTTATTGTTACTATTGTTATTGTTAATATTGTTATTATTTCTATAGTTATTATTTTTTCATGTTATTATGATTATTATTTTTATTTTCATTATTATTATTATTTTATTATTATTGTTATTAATATTATTGTTATTATTGTTATTATTTTAATTGTTATTATTAATATTGTTATTATTATTATTGTTATTATTATTATTATTATTATTATTGTTATTATT
>NC_060958.1:2420724-2433224 GCF_910589235.1 Vespa crabro
TTATTGATATTGTTATTATTATAAATGTTATTATTGTTAATGTTATTTTTGTTATTTTTTTTATTATTGCATTTTTATTATTTTTATTATTATTAATGTTATTATTATTATTATTATTATTATTATTAATGTTATTATTATTATTATTATTATTATTATTATTATTATTAATGTTATTATTGTTATTATTGTTATTATTATTATAGTTAATACTGTTATTATTATTATTATTATAATTGTAATTATGGGTATTAGCAATATTGTTATTATTGTTAATGTTATTATTGTTATTGTTATTATTGTTATTTTTAATATTGGTTATTATTATAAATGTTATTATTATTATTATTATTATTATTTTTAATATTATAATTGATATTATTGTTATTATGATTGTAGATAATATTTGTATTATTATTATTATTTCTATTGTAATTATTGACATTTTTATTATTGTTATAATTGTTATTGTTACTATTGTTACTGTTACTCATGTTATTAATGCTTTTGTTATTATTATTATTATTATTATTATTATTATAGTTAAAATGGTTATTATAATTAATATTATTGTTATTATTGTTATTGTTATTATTGTTATTGTTACTATTGTTACTGTTACTCATGTTATTATCGTTTATGTTATTATTATTATTATTATTATTATAGTTAAATTGGTTATTATAATTATTATTATTGTTATTATTGTTATTGTTATTATTGTTAATATTGTTATTGTTACTATTGTTACTGTTACTCATGTTATTATTGTTTATGTTATTATTATTATTATTATTATTATTATTATAGTTAAAATGGTTATTATAATTATTATTATTGTCATTATTGTTATTGTTATTATTGTTATTGTTATTATTGTTATTGTTATTATTATCATTGTTATTATTGTAATTATTATTATTGTTATTATTATTAATATTCTTATTGATATTATTAATATTGTTATAATTCTTAATATTATTATTGTTATTATTATTTTTGATATTATTATTATTATTATTATTATTATTATTATTATTATTCTTGTTATTGTTATTATTAATATTATTATTATATTTCTTATTTATATTATTAATGTTGGTATTATTATTATTATTGTCTTTATTATAATAATTAATATTGTTCTTATTATTATTATTATTATCGTAATTATTGTTATTGTTATTACTATTAATATTTGTTATTGTTATTATTATTGGTATTATTGTTATTGATATTATTGTTATTATGGCTATTGTTATTAGTATTATTATTATTATTGTTATTACTAATATTGTCATTATTAATATTATTATTATTGTTATTATTGTTTTTGTTATTATTGTTATTATTGTTATTGTTATTATTGTTATTGTTATTATTGTTATTGTTACTATTGTTAATGTTTTTCATGTTATTACTGTTTTTGTTATTATTATTAATATTATTACTGTTATTATTATTAATGATATCATTATTATTATCATTATTATTCTTATTATTAATAATGTTATTAATATTATTGTTATTATTGTTATTATTATAATTGTTATTATTAATATTGTTATTATTATTATTGTTATTATTATTATTATTATTGTTATTATTAATATTGTTATTATTATTAATATTATTATTGTTTTTAATGATATTAATGTTATTGTTATTATTGTTACTGTTATTACTATTAATGTTATTATTGTTAGTGTTATTATTGTTATTATTATTATTGATATTATTAATATTGTTATTATTATTATTGTTATTATTATTATTGTTATTATTATTATAGTTAATACTGATATTATTATTATTATTATTATTGTAATTATGGGTATTGGCAATATTTTTATTATTGTTAATGTTATTATTGTTATTGTTATTATTGTTATTTATAATATTGGTTATTATTATAAATGTTATTATTATTATTATTATTATTCTTTTTATTATAATTGATATTATTGTTATTATGATTATTATTAATATTGTTATTATGATTGTAGTTAATATTGGTATTATTACTATTATTACTATAGTAATTATTGTTAATTTTATTATTGTCATAATTGTTATTGTTACTATTGTTACTGTTATTCATGTCATTATTGTTTTTGTTATTATTATTATTAATATTATTATTATAGTTAAAATGGTTATTATAATTATATTATTGTTATTATTGTTATTGTAATTATTGTTATTGTTATTATTATCATTGTTATTATTGTAATTATTATTATTGTCATTATTATTATTGTTATTATTATTAATATTCTTCTTGATATTATTAATATTGTTATAATTCTTAATATTATTATTGTTATTATTATTTTTGATTTTATTATTATTATTATTATTATTACTATTATTCTTGTTATTGTTATTATTAATATTATTATTATTTTTCTTATTTATATTATTAATGTTGGTATAATTATTATTATTGTCTTTATTATAATAATTAATATTGTTCTTATTATTATTATTATTATTCGTATTATTGTTATTGTCATTATTGTTATTGTTGTTATTATTGTTATTATTATCGTAATTATTGTTATTGTTATTACATTTAATATTTGTTATTGTTATTATTATTGGTATTATTGTTATTGATAATATTGTTATTATCGCTATTGTTATTAGTATTATTATTATTATTGTTAATACTAATATTGTCATTATTATTATTATTATTATTATTGTTATTATTGTTATTGGCATTATATTTATTATTGTTAATGTTATTATTGTTTTTGTTATTATTGTTATTGTTATTATTTGTATAGATATTATTGTAATTGATATTATTGTTATTGTTACAATTGTTATTATTAATATTGTTATTATTATTATTGTTATTATTGTTATTGTTATTATTATTATTTTTATTATTATTATTGATATTATTGTCAATGTTTTTATTGTTATTCTTATTATTGTTATTCTCCTTATTATTATTATTGATGTTATTATTATTATTAATATTATTATTATTATTATTATTATTATTATTATTATTATTATTATTATTGTTATTGTTATTATTAATATAGTTCGTATTATTATTGTTATTATTGTTATTGTTGTTATTGTTATTATTGTTATTATTATTATTATTGTTATTATTGTTGTTATTATTATTATTGTTATTATTATTATTCTTAATGATAATATTGTTATTATTATTACTGTTACTATTATTTTTATTATTATTATTATTATTATTGTTATTATTGTTATTATTGTTATTATTATTACAGTTAAGATTTTTATTATTATTATCATTATTATTTGTATAGTTATTGTTGTAATTGATATTATTGTTATTGTTACAATTGTTATTATTAATATTGTTATAATTATTATGCTTATTATTTTTATTGTTATTATTAATATTGTTATTATTATTATTGATATTATTGTTATTGTTTTTATTGTTATTCTTATTATTGTTATTCTTCTTATTATTATTGTTGATGTTATTATTATTATTATTATTATTATTATTATTATTATTATTATTGTTATTGTTATTAATATTATTATTACTATTGTTATTATTGTTAATTTTATTATTGTTATTATTGTTATTATTATTATAGTAAATATTGTTTTTATAATTATTATTATTATTATTATTGTTATAAATGATTTCTTTTTTATTGTTATTGCTATTTTGTTATTGTTATTATTGGTATATTTATTTTTGTTATTGTTATTATTGTTATTGTTTCTATTGAAATTGTTCTTCATTTTATTATTGTTATTATTATTAATGATATTATTATTATTACTATTATTATTATTGTTATTTTTGTTATTGTTATTAATATTATTGTTATTATTGTTATTATTAATCCTGTTATTATTGGTAATGTTATTAATATTATTGTTAATCTTGTTATTATTATTATTGTAATTATTGATATTGTTATTATTATAAATGTTATTATTGTTAATGTTATTTTTGTTATTTCTTTTATTATTGCATTTTTATTATTTTTATTATTATTAATGTTATTAATGTTATTGTTATTATTGTTATTATTATTAATGTTATTATTATTATTATTATTATAATTATTATTATTATTATCAATGTTATTATTGTTATTATTGTTATTATTATTATAGTTAATACTGTTATTATTATTATTATTATAATTGTAATTATGGGTATTGGGAATATTGTTATTATTGTTAATTTTATTATTGTTATTGTTATTATTGTTATTTTTAATATTGGTTATTATTATAAATGTTATTATTATTATTATTATTATTGTTATTATTATAATTGATATTATTGTTATTATGATTGTAGATAATATTTGTATTATTATTATTATTTCTATTGTAATTATTGTTATTTTTGTTATTGTTATAATTGTTATTGTTACTATTGTTACTGTTACTCATGTTATTATTGCTTTTGTTATTATTATTATTATTATTATTATTATTATTATTATAGTTAAAATGGTTATTATAATTATTATTATTGTTATTATTGTTATTGTTATTATTGTTATTTTTATTATTGTTATTATTGTTATTGTTACTATTGTTACTGTTACTCATGTTATTATTGTTTATGTTATTATTATTATTATTATTATTATTATAGTTAAAATGGTTATTATATTTATCATTATTGTTATTATTGTTATTGTTATTATAGTTAATACTGATATTATTATTATTATTATAATTGTAATTATGGGTATTGGCAATATTTTTATTATTGTTAATGTTATTATTGTTATTGTTATTATTTTTATTTTTAATATTGGTTATTATTATAAATGTTATTATTATTATTATTATTATTCTTATTATTATAATTGATATTATTGTTATTATGATTATTATTAATATTGTTATTATGATTGTAGTTAATATTGGTATTATTACTATTATTACTATAGTAATTATTGTTATTTTTATTATTGTCATAATTGTTATTCTTACTATTGTTACTGTTATTCATGTCATTATTGTTTTTGTTATTATGATTATTATTATTATTATTATAGTTAAAATGGTTATTATAATTATATTATTGTTATTATTGTTATTGTAATTATTGTTATTGTTATTATTATCATTGTTATTATTGTAATTATTATTATTATTATTATTATTGTTATTATTGTTATTGGCATTATATTTATATTGTTAATGTTATTATTGTTTTTGTTATTATTGTTATTGTTATTATTTGTATAGATATTATTGTAATTGATATTATTGTTATTGTTACAATTGTTATTATTAATATTGTTATTATTATTATTGTTATTATTGTTATTGTTATTATTAATATTTTTATTATTATTATTGATATTATTGTCAATGTTTTTATTGTTATTCTTATTATTGTTATTCTCCTTATTATTATTATTGATGTTATTATTATTATTAATATTATTATTATTATTATTATTATTATTATTATTATTATTATTGTTATTGTTATTATTAATATAGTTCGTATTATTATTGTTATTATTGTTATTGTTGTTATTGTTATTATTGTTATTATTATTATTATTGTTATTATTGTTGTTATTATTATTATTGTTATTATTATTATTCTTAATGATAATATTGTTATTATTATTACTGTTACTATTATTTTTATTATTATTATTATTATTATTGTTATTATTGTTATTATTGTTATTATTATTACAGTTAAGATTTTTATTATTATTATCATTATTATTTGTATAGTTATTGTTGTAATTGATATTATTGTTATTGTTACAATTGTTATTATTAATATTGTTATAATTATTATGCTTATTATTTTTATTGTTATTATTAATATTGTTATTATTATTATTGATATTATTGTTATTGTTTTTATTGTTATTCTTATTATTGTTATTCTTCTTATTATTATTGTTGATGTTATTATTATTATTATTATTATTATTATTATTATTATTATTATTGTTATTGTTTTTAATATTATTATTACTATTGTTATTATTGTTATTTTTATTATAGTTATTATTGTTATTATTATTATAGTAAATATTGTTTTTATAATTATTATTATTATTATTATTGTTATAAATGATTTCTTTTTTATTGTTATTGCTATTTTGTTATTGTTATTATTGGTATATTTATTTTTGTTATTGTTATTATTGTTATTGTTTCTATTGAAATTGTTCTTCATTTTATTATTGTTATTATTATTAATGATATTATTATTATTACTATTATTATTATTGTTATTTTTGTTATTGTTATTAATATTATTGTTATTATTGTTATTATATTCCTGTTATTATTGGTAATGTTATTAATATTATTGTTAATCTTGTTATTATTATTATTGTAATTATTGATATTGTTATTATTATAAATGTTATTATTGTTAATGTTATTTTTGTTATTTTTTTTATTATTGCATTTTTATCATTTTTATTATTATTAATGTTGTTAATGTTAATGTTATTATTGTTATTATTATTAATGTTATTATTATTATTATTATTATTATTATTATTATTATCAATGTTATTATTGTTATTATTGTTATTATTATTATAGTTAATACTGTTATTATTATTATTATTATAATTGTAATTATGGGTATTGGGAATATTGTTATTATTGTTAATTTTATTATTGTTATTGTTATTATTGTTATTTTTAATATTGGTTATTATTATAAATGTTATTATTATTATTATTATTATTGTTATTATTATAATTGATATTATTGTTATTATGATTGTAGATAATATTTGTATTATTATTATTATTTCTATTGTAATTATTGTTATTTTTGTTATTGTTATAATTGTTATTGTTACTATTGTTACTGTTACTCATGTTATTATTGCTTTTGTTATTATTATTATTATTATTATTATTATTATTATTATTATAGTTAAAATGGTTATTATAATTATTATTATTGTTATTATTGTTATTGTTATTATTGTTATTTTTATTATTGTTATTATTGTTATTGTTACTATTGTTACTGTTACTCATGTTATTATTGTTTATGTTATTATTATTATTATTATTATTATTATAGTTAAAATGGTTATTATAATTATCATTATTGTTATTATTGTTATTGTTATTATAGTTAATACTGATATTATTATTATTATTATAATTGTAATTATGGGTATTGGCAATATTTTTATTATTGTTAATGTTATTATTGTTATTGTTATTATTGTTATTTTTAATATTGGTTATTATTATTAATGTTATTATTATTATTATTATTATTCTTATTATTATAATTGATATTATTGTTATTATGATTATTATTAATATTGTTATTATGATTGTAGTTAATATTGGTATTATTACTATTATTACTATAGTAATTATTGTTATTTTTATTATTTTCATAATTGTTATTCTTACTATTGTTACTGTTATTCATGTCATTATTGTTTTTGTTATTATGATTATTATTATTATTATTATAGTTAAAATGGTTATTATAATTATATTATTGTTATTATTGTTATTGTAATTATTGTTATTGTTATTATTATCATTGTTATTATTGTAATTATTATTATTATTATTATTATTGTTATTATTGTTATTGGCATTATATTTATTATTGTTAAAGTTATTATTGTTTTTGTTATTATTGTTATTGTTATTATTTGTATAGATATTATTGTAATTGATATTATTGTTATTGTTACAATTGTTATTATTAATATTGTTATTATTATTATTGTTATTATTGTTATTGTTATTATTAATATTGTTATTATTATTATTGATATTATTGTCTATGTTTTTATTGTTATTCTTATTATTGTTATTCTCCTTATTATTATTATTGATGTTATTATTATTATTAATATTATTATTATTATTATTATTATTATTATTATTATTATTATTATTATTATTGTTATTGTTATTATTAATATAGTTCGTATTATTATTGTTATTATTGTTATTGTTATTATTGTTATTATTATTATTATTGTTATTATTGTTGTTATTATTATTATTGTTATTATTATTATTGTTATTATTATTATTCTTAATGATAATATTGTTATTATTATTACTGTTACTATTATTTTTATTATTATTATTATTATTATTGTTAATATTGTTATTATTGTTATTATTATTACAGTTAAGATTTTTATTATTATTATCATTATTATTTGTATAGTTATTGTTGTAATTGATATTATTGTTATTGTTACAATTGTTATTATTAATATTGTTATAATTATTATGCTTATTATTTTTATTGTTATTATTAATATTGTTATTATTATTATTGATATTATTGTTATTGTTTTTATTGTTATTCTTATTATTGTTGTTCTTCTTATTATTATTGTTGATGTTATTATTATTATTATTATTATTATTATTATTATTATTATTATTATTGTTATTGTTATTAATATTATTATTACTATTGTTATTATTGTTATAAATGATTTCTTTATTATTGTTATTGCTATTATTGTTATTGTTATTATTGGTATATTTATTTTTGTTATTGTTATTATTGTTATTGTTTCTATTGAAATTGTTCTTCATGTTATTATTGTTATTATTATTAATGATATTATTATTATTACTATTATTATTATTGTTATTTTTGTTATTGTTATTAATATTATTGTTATTATTGTTATTATTATTATTGTTATTATTAATACTGTTATTATTATTATTGTTATTATTATTATTCTTAATGATAATATTGTTATTATTATTATTGTTACTATTATTTTTATTATTATTATTATTATTATTGTTATTATTGTTATTATTGTTATTATTATTACAGTTAAGATTTTTATTATTATTATCATTATTATTTGTATAGTTATTGTTGTAATTGATATTATTGTTATTGTTACAATTGTTATTATTAATATTGTTATAATTATTATGCTTATTATTTTTATTGTTATTATTAATATTGTTATTATTATTATTGATATTATTGTTATTGTTTTTATTGTTATTCTTATTATTGTTATTCTTCTTATTATTATTGTTGATGTTATTATTATTATTATTATTATTATTATTATTAATATTATTATTGTTATTGTTTTTAATATTATTATTACTATTGTTATTATTGTTATTTTTATTATAGTTATTATTGTTATTATTATTATAGTAAATATTGTTTTTATAATTATTATTATTATTATTATTGTTATAAATGATTTCTTTTTTATTGTTATTGCTATTTTGTTATTGTTATTATTGGTATATTTATTTTTGTTATTGTTATTATTGTTATTGTTTCTATTGAAATTGTTCTTCATTTTATTATTGTTATTATTATTAATGATATTATTATTATTACTATTATTATTATTGTTATTTTTGTTATTGTTATTAATATTATTTTTATTATTGTTATTATATTCCTGTTATTATTGGTAATGTTATTAATATTATTGTTAATCTTGTTATTATTATTATTGTAATTATTGATATTGTTATTATTATAAATGTTATTATTGTTAATGTTATTTTTGTTATTTTTTTTATTATTGCATTTTTATCATTTTTATTATTATTAATGTTGTTAATGTTAATGTTATTATTGTTATTATTATTAATGTTATTATTATTATTATTATTATTATTATTATTATTATCAATGTTATTATTGTTATTATTGTTATTATTATTATAGTTAATACTGTTATTATTATTATTATTATAATTGTAATTATGGGTATTGGGAATATTGTTATTATTGTTAATTTTATTATTGTTATTGTTATTATTGTTATTTTTAATATTGGTTATTATTATAAATGTTATTATTATTATTATTATTATTGTTATTATTATAATTGATATTATTGTTATTATGATTATTATTAAAATTGTTATTATGATTGTAGTTAATATTGGTATTATTACTATTATTACTATAGTAATTATTGTTATTTTTATTATTGTCATAATTGTTATTGTTACTATTGTTACTGTTATTCATGTCATTATTGTTTTTGTTATTATGATTATTATTATTATTATTGTAGTTAAAATGGTTATTATAATTATATTGTGGTTATTATTGTTATTGTAATTATTGTTATTGTTATTATTATCATTGTTATTATTGTAATTATTATTATTGTCATTATTATTATTGTTATTATTATTAATATTCTTCTTGATATTATTAATATTGTTATAATTCTTAATATTATTATTGTTATTATTATTTTTGATTTTATTATTATTATTATTATTATTATTATTCTTGTTATTGTTATTATTAATATTATTATTATTTTTCTTATTTATATTATTAATGTTGGTATAATTATTATTATTGTCTTTATTATAATAATTAATATTGTTCTTATTATTATTATTATTATTCGTATTATTGTTATTGTCATTATTGTTATTGTTGTTATTATTGTTATTATTATCGTAATTATTGTTATTGTTATTACATTTAATATATGTTATTGTTATTATTATTGGTATTATTGTTATTGATATTATTGTTATTATCGCTATTGTTATTAGTATTATTATTATTATTGTTAATACTAATATTGTCATTATTATTATTATTATTATTATTGTTATTATTGTTATTGGCATTATATTTATTATTGTTAATGTTATTATTGTTTTTGTTATTATTGTTATTGTTATTATTTGTATAGATATTATTGTAATTGATATTATTGTTATTGTTACAATTGTTATTATTAATATTGTTATTATTATTATTGTTATTATTGTTATTGTTATTATTAATATTGTTATTATTATTATTGATATTATTGTCAATGTTTTTAATGTTATTCTTATTATTGTTATTCTCCTTATTATTATTATTGGTGTTATTATTATTATTAATATTATTATTATTATTATTATTATTATTATTATTATTATTGTTATTGTTATTATTAATATAGTTCGTATTATTATTGTTATTATTGTTATTGTTATTATTATTATTATTATTATTATTGTTATTATTGTTGTTATTATTATTATTGTTATTATTATTATTGTTATTATTATTATTCTTAATGATAATATTGTTATTATTATTACTGTTACTATTATTTTTATTATTTTTATTATTATTATTGTTATTATTGTTATTATTGTTATTATTATTACAGTTAAGATTTTTATTATTATTATCATTATTATTTGTATAGTTATTGTTGTAATTGATATTATTGTTATTGTTACAATTGTTATTATTAATATTGTTATAATTATTATGCTTATTATTTTTATTGTTATTATTAATATTGTTATTATTATTATTGATATTATTGTTATTGTTTTTATTGTTATTCTTATTATTGTTATTCTTATTATTATTTTTGTTGATGTTATTATTATTATTATTATTATTATTATTATTATTATTATTATTAATGTTATTGTTATTAATATTATTATTACTATTGTTATTATTGTTATTTTTATTATTGTTATAAATGATTTCTTTATTATTGTTATTGCTATTATTGTTATTGTTATTATTGGTATATTTATTTTTGTTATTGTTATTATTGTTATTGTTTCTATTGAAATTGTCCTTCATGTTATTATTGTTATTATTATTAATGATATTATTATTATTACTATTATTATTATTGTTATTTTTGTTATTGTTATTAATATTATCTTTATTATTGTTATTATTATTATTGTTATTATTAATACTGTTATTATTATTATTGTTATTATTATTATTCTTAATGATAATATTGTTATTATTATTATTGTTACTATTATTTTTATTATTATTATTATTATTATTGTTATTATTGTTATTATTGTTATTATTATTACAGTTAAGATTTTTATTATTATTATCATTATTATTTGTATAGTTATTGTTGTAATTGATATTATTGTTATTGTTACAATTGTTATTATTAATATTGTGTTAATTATTATGCTTATTATTTTTATTGTTATTATTAATATTGTTATTATTATTATTGATATTATTGTTATTGTTTTTATTGTTATTCTTATTATTGTTATTCTTCTTATTATTATTGTTGATGTTATTATTATTATAATTATTATTATTATTATTATTATTATTATTATTATTATTATTGTTATTGTTATTAATATTATTATTACTATTGTTATTATTGTTATTTTTATTATTGTTATTATTGTTATTATTATTATAGTAAATATTGTTTTTATAATTATTATTATTATTATTATTGTTATAAATGATTTCTTTATTATTGTTATTGCTATTATTGTTATTGTTATTATTGGTATATTTATTTTTGTTATTGTTATTATTGTTATTGTTTCTATTGAAATTGTTCTTCATGTTATTATTGTTATTATTATTAATGATATTATTATTATTACTATTATTATTATTGTTATTTTTGTTATTGTTATTAATATTATTGTTATTATTGTTATTATTATTCCTGTTATTATTGGTAATGTTATTAATATTATTGTTA
>NC_060958.1:2438224-2458224 GCF_910589235.1 Vespa crabro
TTATTGTTATTATTGTTATTATTATTATAGTAAATATTGTTTTTATAATTATTATTATTTTTATTATTGTTATAAATGATTTCTTTATTATTGTTATTGCTATTATTGTTATTGTTATTATTGGTATATTTATTTTTGTTATTGTTATTATTGTTATTGTTTCTATTGAAATTGTTCTTCATGTTATTATTGTTATTATTATTAATGATATTATTATTATTGCTATTATTATTATTGTTATTTTTGTTATTATTAATACTGTTATTATTATTATTGTTATTATTATTATTCTTAATGATAATATTGCTATTATTATTATTGTTACTATTATTTTTATTATTATTATTATTATTATTGTTATTATTGTTATTATTGTTATTATTATTACAGTTAAGATTTTTATTATTATTATCATTATTATTTGTATAGTTATTGTTGTAATTGATATTATTGTTTTTGTTACAATTGTTATTATTAATATTGTTATAATTATTATGCTTATTATTTTTATTGATATTATTAATATTGTTATTATTATTATTGATATTATTGTTATTGTTTTTATTGTTATTCTTATTATTGTTATTCTTCTTATTATTATTGTTGATGTTATTATTATTATTATTATTATTATTATTATTATTATTATTATTATTATTATTGTTATTGTTATTAATATTATTATTACTATTGTTATTATTGTTATTTTTATTATTGTTATTATTGTTATTATTATTATAGTAAATATTGTTTTTATAATTATTATTATTATTATTATTGTTATAAATGATTTCTTTATTATTGTTATTGCTATTATTGTTATTGTTAATATTGGTATACTTATTTTTGTTATTGTTATTATTGTTATTGTTTCTATTGAAATTGTTCTTCATGTTATTATTGTTATTATTATTAATGATATTATTATTATTACTATTATTATTATTGTTATTTTTGTTATTGTTATTAATATTATTGTTATTATTGTTATTATTATTCCTGTTATTATTGATAATGTTATTAATATTATTGTTAATCTTGTTATTATTATTATTGTAATTATTGATATTGTTATTATTATAATTGTTATTATTGTTAATGTTATTTTTGTTATTTTTTTTATTATTGCATTTTTATTATTTTTATTATTATTAATGTTATTAATGTTATTGTTATTATTGTTATTATTATTAATGTTATTATTATTATTATTATTATTATTATTATTATTATCAATGTTATTATTGTTATTATTGTTATTATTATTATAGTTAATACTGTTATTATTATTATTATTATAATTGTAATTATGGGTATTGGGAATATTGTTATTATTGTTAATTTTATTATTGTTATTGTTATTATTGTTATTTTTAATATTGGTTATTATTATAAATGCTATTATTATTATTATTATTATTGTTATTATTATAATTGATATTATTGTTATTATGATTGTAGATAATATTTGTATTATTATTATTATTTCTATTGTAATTATTGTTATTTTTGTTATTGTTACTATTGTTACTGTTACTCATGTTATTATTGCTTTTGTTATTATTATTATTATTATTATTATTATTATTATTATTATTATTATTATTATTATAGTTAAAATGGTTATTATAATTATTATTATTGTTATTATTGTTATTGTTATTATTGTTATTTTTATTATTGTTATAATTGTTATTGTTACTATTGTTACTGTTACTCATGTTATTATTGTTTATGTTATTATTATTATTATTATTATTATTATAGTTAAAATGGTTATTATAATTATCATTATTGTTATTATTGTTATTGTTATTATTGTTATTGTTATTATTGTTATTATTGTTATTGTTACTATTCTTACTGTTACTCATGTTATTATTGTTTATGTTATTATTATTATTATTATTATTATTATTATATTTAAAATGGTTATTATATTTATTATTATTGTCATTATTGTTATTGTTATTATTGTTTTTGTTATTATTGTTATTGTTATTATTATCATTGTTATTATTGTAATTATTATTATTGTCATTATTATTATTGTCATTATTATTAATATTCTTATTGATATTATTAATATTGCTATAATTCTTAATATTATTATTGTTATTATTATTTTTGATATTATTATTATTATTATTATTATTATTATTATTATTCTTGTTATTGTTATTATTAATATTATTATTATTTTTCTTATTTATATTATTAATGTTGGTATTATTATTATTATTGTCTTTATTACAATAATTAATATTGTTCTTATTATTATTATTATTATTCTTAATTTTGTTATTGTTATTATTGTTATTATTGTTATTATTGTTATTATTATCGTAATTATTGTTATTGTTATTACTTTTAATATTTGTTATTGTTATTATTATTGGTATTATTGTTATTGATATTATTGTTATTATCGCTATTGTTATTAGTATTATTATTATTATTGTTATTACTAATATTGTCATTATTATTATTATTATTATTGTTATTATTGTTGTTGTTATTATTGTTATTATTGTTATTGTTATTGTTGTTATTGTTATTATTGATATTGTTACTATTGTTAATATTTTTCATGTTATTACTGTTTTTGTTATTATTATTAATATTATTACTGTTATTATTATTAATGATATCATTATTATTATCATTATTATTCTTGTTATTAATAATGTTATTAATATTATTGTTATTATTGTTATTATTTTAATTGTTATTATTAATATTGTTATTATTATTATTGTTATTATTATTATTATTATTATTGTTATTATTAATATTGTTATTATTATTAATATTATTATTGTTTTTAATGTTATTGATGTTATTGTTATTATTGTTACTGTTATTACTATTAATGTTATTATTGTTAGTGTTATTATTGTTATTATTATTATTGATATTATTATTTTTGTTATATTAATATTGTTATTATTATTATTGTTATTATTATTATTGTTATTATTATTATTATTATTATTATTATTATTATTAATGTTATTATTGCTATTATTGTTATTATTATTATAGTTAATACTGTTATTATTATTATTATTATAATTGTAATTATGGGTATTGGCAATATTTTTATTATTGTTAATGTTATTATTGTTATTGTTATTATTGTTATTTTTAATATTGGTTATTATTATAAATGTTATTATTATTATTATTATTATTTTTATTATTATAATTGATATTATTGTTATTATGATTATTATTAATATTGTTATTATGATTGTAGTTAATATTGGTATTATTACTATTATTACTGTAGTAATTATTGTTATTTTTATTATTGTCATAATTGTTATTGTTACTATTGTTACTGTTATTCATGTCATTATTGATTTTGTTATTATTATTATTATTATTATTATTATAGTTAAAATGGTTATTATAATTATATTATTGTTATTATTGTTATTGTAATTATTGTTATTGTTATTATTGTTATTATTGTTATTGTTACTATTGTTACTGTTACTCATGTTATTATTGTTTATGTTATTATTATTATTATTATTATTATTATAGTTAAAATGGTTATTATAATTAATATTATTCATATTATTGTTATTGTTATTATTGTTATTGTTATTATTATCATTGTTATTATTGTAATTGATATTATTGTTATTGTTACAATTGTTATTATTAATATTGTTATTATTATTATTGTTATTATTGTTATTGTTATTATTAATATTGTTATTATTATTATTGATATTATTGTCATTGTTTTTATTGTTATTCTTATTATTGTTATTCTCCTTATTATTATTATTGATGTTATTATTATTATTAATATTATTATTATTATTATTATTATTATTATTATTATTATTGTTATTATTAATATAGTTCGTATTATTATTGTTATTATTGTTATTGTTATTATTGTTATTATTATTATTATTGTTATTATTGTTGTTATTATTATTATTGTTATTATTATTATTGTAATTATTATTATTCTGAATGATAATATTGTTATTATTATTGTTGTTACTATTATTTTTATGATTATTATTATAATTATTGTTATTATTGTTATTATTGTTATTATTATTACAGTTAATATTTTTATTATTATTATCATTATTATTGTAATTATTACTATTGGCATTATTGTTATTATTGTTAATGTTATTATTGTTTTTGTTATTATTGTTATTGCTATTATTGTTATTGTTATAATTGGTATAGTTATTATTGTAATTGATATTATTGTTATTGTTACAATTGTTATTATTAATATTGTTATAATTATTATGCTTATTATTTTTATTGTTATTATTAATATTGTTATTATTATTATTGATTTTATTGTTATTGTTTTTATTGTTATTCTTCCTATTATTATTGCTTATGTTATTATTACAATTATTATTATTATTATTATTATTATTATTGTGTTTGTTATTAATATTATATTACTATTGTTATTATTGTTATTTTTATTATTGTTATTATTGTTATTATTATTATAGTAAATATTGTTTTTATAATTATTATTATTATTATTATTGTTATAAATGCTTTCTTTATTATTGTTATTGCTATTATTGTTATTGTTATTATTGGTATATTTATTTTTGTTATTGTTATTATTGTTATTGTTTCTATTGAAATTGTTCTTCATGTTATTATAGTTATTATTATTAATGATATTATTATTACTATTATTATTATTGTTATTTTTGTTATTGTTATTAATATTATTGTTATTATTGTTATTATTATTATTGTTATTATTAATACTGTTATTATTGTTACTGTTATTCTTATTCCTGTTATTATTGGTAATGTTATTAATATTATTGTTAATCTTGTCATTATTATTATTGTAATTATTGATATTGTTATTATTATAAATGTTATTATTGTTAATGTTATTTTTGTTATAATTGTAATTATGGGTATTGGCAATATTGCTATTATTGTTAATTTTATTATTGTTATTGTTATTATTGTTATCTTTAATATTGGTTATTATTATAAATGTTATTATTATTATTATTATTATTGTTATTATTATAATTGATATTATTGTTATTATGATTGTAGATAATATTTGTATTATTATTATTATTTCTATTGTATTTATTGTTATTTTTATTATTGTTATAATTGTTATTGTTACTATTGTTACTGTTACTCATGTTATTATTGCTTTTGTTATTATTATTATTATTATTATTATTATTATAGTTAAAATGGTTATTATAATTATTATTATTGTTATTATTAATATTGTTATTATTATTATTGTTATTATTAATATTGTTATTATTATTAATATTATTATTGTTTTTAATGTTATTGATGTTATTGTTATTATTGTTACTGTTATTACTATTAATGTTATTATTGTTAGTGTTATTATTGTTATTATTATTATTGATATTATTATTTTTATTATATTAATACTGTTATTATTATTATTGTTATTATTATTATTGTTATTATTATTATTATTATTATTATTAATATTAAAGTTATTATTGTTATTATTGTTATTATTATTATAGTTAATACTGTTATTATTATTATTATTATAATTGTAATTATGGGTATTTGCAATATTTTTATTATTGTTAATGTTATTATTGTTATTGTTATTATTGTTATTTTTAATATTGGTTATTATTATAAATGTTATTATTATTATTATTATTATTTTTATTGTTATAGTTGATATTATTGTTATTATGATTATTATTAATATTGTTCTTATGATTGTAGTTAATATTGGTATTATTACTATTATTACTATAGTTATTATTGTTATTTTTATTATTGTCATAAATGTTATTGTTACTATTGTTACTGTTATTCATGTCATTATTGTTTTTGTTATTATTATTATTATTATTATTATTATATTTAAAATGGTTATTATAATTATATTATTGTTATTATTGTTATTGTTATCGTAATTATTGTTATTGTTATTACTTTTAATATATGTTATTGTTATTATTATTGGTATTATTGTTATTGATATTATTGTTATTATCGCTATTGTTATTAGTATTATTATTATTATTGTTAATACTAATATTGTCATTATTATTATTATTATTATTATTGTTATTATTGTTATTATTGTTGTTATTATCATTATAGTTAATATTGTTATTATTATTATCATTATTATTGTAATTATTGTTATTGGCATTATATTTATTATTGTTAATGTTATTATTGTTATTATTATAATTATTGTTATTATTGTTGTTATTATTATTATTGTTATTATTATTATTGTAATTATTATTATTCTTAATGATAATATTGTTATTCTTATTATTGTTACTATTATTTTTATTATTATTATTATAATTATTGTTATTATTGTTATTATTGTTATTATTATTACAGTTAATATTTTTATTATTATTATCATTATTATTGTAATTATTATTATTGGCATTATTGTTATTATTGTTAATGTTAATATTGTTTTTGTTATTATTGTTATTGCTATTATTGTTATTGTTATTATTGGTATAGTTATTATTGTAATTGATATTATTGTTATTGTTACAATTGTTATTATTAATATTGTTATAATTATTATGCTTATTATTTTTATTGTTATTATTAATATTGTTATTATTATTATTGATATTATTGTTATTTTTTTTATTGTTATTCTTATTATTGTTATTCTTCCTATTATTATTGCTGATGTTATTATTATTTTTATTATTATTATTATTATTATTATTGTTATTGTTATTAATATTATTATTGCTATTGTTATTATTGTTATTTTTATTATTGTTATTATTGTTATTATTATTATAGTAAATATTGTTTTTATAATTATTATTATTATTATTATTGTAATAAATGATTTCTTTATTATTGTTATTGCTATTATTGTTATTGTTATTATTGGTATATTTATTTTTGTTATTGTTATTATTGTTATTGTTTCTATTGAAATTGTTCTTCATGTTATTATTGTTATTATTATTAATGCTATTATTATTATTACTATTATTATTATTGTTATTTTTGTTATTGTTATTAATATTATTGTTATTATTGTTATTATTATTATTGTTATTATTAATACTGTTATTATTGTTACTGTTATTATTATTCCTGTTATTATTGGTAATGTTATTAATATTATTGTTAATCTTGTTATTATTATTATTGTAATTATTGATATTGTTATTATTATAAATGTTATTATTGTTAATGTTATTTTTGTTTTTTTTTTATTATTGCATTTTTATTATTTTTATTATTATTAATGTTATTAATGTTATTGTTATTATTGTTATTATTATTAATGTTATTATTATTATTATTGTTAATATTAATATTGTTATTATTATTATTGTTATTATTATTATTATTATTATTATTATTATTATTATTATTATTATCATTATTATTAATGTTATTATTGTTATAATTGTTATTATTATTATAGTGAGTACTGTTATTATTATTATTATTATAATTGTAATTATGGGTATTGGCAATATTGTTATTATTGTTAATGTTATTATTGTTATTGTTATTATTCTTATTTTTAATATTGGTTATTATTATAAATGTTATTATTATTATTATTATTATTGTTATTATTATAATTGATATTATTGTTATTATGATTGTAGATAATATTTGTATTATTATTATTATTTCTATTGTAATTATTGTTATTTTTATTATTGTTATAATTGTTATTGTTACTATTGTTACTGTTACTCATGTTATTATTGCTTCTGTTATTATTATTATTATTATTATTATTATTATAGTTAAAATGGATATTATAATTATTATTATTGTTATTGTTATTATTGTTATTGTTATTATTGTTGTTGTTGCTATTGTTACTGTTACTCATGTTATTATTGTTTATGTTATTATTATTATTATTATTATTATTATAGTTAAAATGGTTATTATAATTATTATTATTGTTATTATTGTTATTATTATTATTTCTATTGTAATTATTGTTATTTTTGTTATTGTTACTATTGTTACTGTTACTCATGTTATTATTGCTTTTGTTATTATTATTATTATTATTATTATTATTATTATTATTATTATTATTATTATAGTTAAAATGGTTATTATAATTATTATTATTGTTATTATTGTTATTGTTATTATTGTTATTTTTATTATTGTTATAATTGTTATTGTTACTATTGTTACTGTTACTCATGTTATTATTGTTTATGTTATTATTATTATTATTATTATTATTATAGTTAAAATGGTTATTATAATTATCATTATTGTTATTATTGTTATTGTTATTATTGTTATTGTTATTATTGTTATTATTGTTATTGTTACTATTCTTACTGTTACTCATGTTATTATTGTTTATGTTATTATTATTATTATTATTATTATTATTATATTTAAAATGGTTATTATATTTATTATTATTGTCATTATTGTTATTGTTATTATTGTTTTTGTTATTATTGTTATTGTTATTATTATCATTGTTATTATTGTAATTATTATTATTGTCATTATTATTATTGTCATTATTATTAATATTCTTATTGATATTATTAATATTGCTATAATTCTTAATATTATTATTGTTATTATTATTTTTGATATTATTATTATTATTATTATTATTATTATTATTATTCTTGTTATTGTTATTATTAATATTATTATTATTTTTCTTATTTATATTATTAATGTTGGTATTATTATTATTATTGTCTTTATTACAATAATTAATATTGTTCTTATTATTATTATTATTATTCTTATTTTTGTTATTGTTATTATTGTTATTATTGTTATTATTGTTATTATTATCGTAATTATTGTTATTGTTATTACTTTTAATATTTGTTATTGTTATTATTATTGGTATTATTGTTATTGATATTATTGTTATTATCGCTATTGTTATTAGTATTATTATTATTATTGTTATTACTAATATTGTCATTATTATTATTATTATTATTGTTATTATTGTTGTTGTTATTATTGTTATTATTGTTATTGTTATTGTTGTTATTGTTATTATTGATATTGTTACTATTGTTAATATTTTTCATGTTATTACTGTTTTTGTTATTATTATTAATATTATTACTGTTATTATTATTAATGATATCATTATTATTATCATTATTATTCTTGTTATTAATAATGTTATTAATATTATTGTTATTATTCTTATTATTTTAATTGTTATTATTAATATTGTTATTATTATTATTGTTATTATTATTATTATTATTATTGTTATTATTAATATTGTTATTATTATTAATATTATTATTGTTTTTAATGTTATTGATGTTATTGTTATTATTGTTACTGTTATTACTATTAATGTTATTATTGTTAGTGTTATTATTGTTATTATTATTATTGATATTATTATTTTTGTTATATTAATATTGTTATTATTATTATTGTTATTATTATTATTGTTATTATTATTATTATTATTATTATTATTATTATTAATGTTATTATTGCTATTATTGTTATTATTATTATAGTTAATACTGTTATTATTATTATTATTATAATTGTAATTATGGGTATTGGCAATATTTTTATTATTGTTAATGTTATTATTGTTATTGTTATTATTGTTATTTTTAATATTGGTTATTATTATAAATGTTATTATTATTATTATTATTATTTTTATTATTATAATTGATATTATTGTTATTATGATTATTATTAATATTGTTATTATGATTGTAGTTAATATTGGTATTATTACTATTATTACTGTAGTAATTATTGTTATTTTTATTATTGTCATAATTGTTATTGTTACTATTGTTACTGTTATTCATGTCATTATTGATTTTGTTATTATTATTATTATTATTATTATTATAGTTAAAATGGTTATTATAATTATATTATTGTTATTATTGTTATTGTAATTATTGTTATTGTTATTATTGTTATTATTGTTATTGTTACTATTGTTACTGTTACTCATGTTATTATTGTTTATGTTATTATTATTATTATTATTATTATTATAGTTAAAATGGTTATTATAATTAATATAATTCATATTATTGTTATTGTTATTATTGTTATTGTTATTATTATCATTGTTATTATTGTAATTGATATTATTGTTATTGTTACATTTGTTATTATTAATATTGTTATTATTATTATTGTTATTATTGTTATTGTTATTATTAATATTGTTATTATTATTATTGATATTATTGTCATTGTTTTTATTGTTATTCTTATTATTGTTATTCTCCTTATTATTATTATTGATGTTATTATTATTATTAATATTATTATTATTATTATTATTATTATTATTATTATTATTGTTATTATTAATATAGTTCGTATTATTATTGTTATTATTGTTATTGTTATTATTGTTATTATTATTATTATTGTTATTATTGTTGTTATTATTATTATTGTTATTATTATTATTGTAATTATTATTATTCTGAATGATAATATTGTTATTATTATTGTTGTTACTATTATTTTTATGATTATTATTATAATTATTGTTATTATTGTTATTATTGTTATTATTATTACAGTTAATATTTTTATTATTATTATCATTATTATTGTAATTATTACTATTGGCATTATTGTTATTATTGTTAATGTTATTATTGTTTTTGTTATTATTGTTATTGCTATTATTGTTATTGTTATAATTGGTATAGTTATTATTGTAATTGATATTATTGTTATTGTTACAATTGTTATTATTAATATTGTTATAATTATTATGCTTATTATTTTTATTGTTATTATTAATATTGTTATTATTATTATTGATTTTATTGTTATTGTTTTTATTGTTATTCTTCCTATTATTATTGCTTATGTTATTATTACAATTATTATTATTATTATTATTATTATTATTGTGTTTGTTATTAATATTATATTACTATTGTTATTATTGTTATTTTTATTATTGTTATTATTGTTATTATTATTATAGTAAATATTGTTTTTATAATTATTATTATTATTATTATTGTTATAAATGCTTTCTTTATTATTGTTATTGCTATTATTGTTATTGTTATTATTGGTATATTTATTTTTGTTATTGTTATTATTGTTATTGTTTCTATTGAAATTGTTCTTCATGTTATTATTGTTATTATTATTAATGATATTATTATTACTATTATTATTATTGTTATTTTTGTTATTGTTATTAATATTATTGTTATTATTGTTATTATTATTATTGTTATTATTAATACTGTTATTATTGTTACTGTTATTCTTATTCCTGTTATTATTGGTAATGTTATTAATATTATTGTTAATCTTGTCATTATTATTATTGTAATTATTGATATTGTTATTATTATAAATGTTATTATTGTTAATGTTATTTTTGTTATAATTGTAATTATGGGTATGGGCAATATTGCTATTATTGTTAATTTTATTATTGTTATTGTTATTATTGTTATCTTTAATATTGGTTATTATTATAAATGTTATTATTATTATTATTATTATTGTTATTATTATAATTGATATTATTGTTATTATGATTGTAGATAATATTTGTATTATTATTATTATTTCTATTGTATTTATTGTTATTTTTATTATTGTTATAATTGTTATTGTTACTATTGTTACTGTTACTCATGTTATTATTGCTTTTGTTATTATTATTATTATTATTATTATTATTATAGTTAAAATGGTTATTATAATTATTATTATTGTTATTATTAATATTGTTATTATTATTATTGTTATTATTAATATTGTTATTATTATTAATATTATTATTGTTTTTAATGTTATTGATGTTATTGTTATTATTGTTACTGTTATTACTATTAATGTTATTATTGTTAGTGTTATTATTGTTATTATTATTATTGATATTATTATTTTTATTATATTAATACTGTTATTATTATTATTGTTATTATTATTATTGTTATTATTATTATTATTATTATTATTAATATTAAAGTTATTATTGTTATTATTGTTATTATTATTATAGTTAATACTGTTATTATTATTATTATTATAATTGTAATTATGGGTATTTGCAATATTTTTATTATTGTTAATGTTATTATTGTTATTGTTATTATTGTTATTTTTAATATTGGTTATTATTATAAATGTTATTATTATTATTATTATTATTTTTATTGTTATAGTTGATATTATTGTTATTATGATTATTATTAATATTGTTCTTATGATTGTAGTTAATATTGGTATTATTACTATTATTACTATAGTTATTATTGTTATTTTTATTATTGTCATAAATGTTATTGTTACTATTGTTACTGTTATTCATGTCATTATTGTTTTTGTTATTATTATTATTATTATTATTATTATATTTAAAATGGTTATTATAATTATATTATTGTTATTATTGTTATTGTTATCGTAATTATTGTTATTGTTATTACTTTTAATATATGTTATTGTTATTATTATTGGTATTATTGTTATTGATATTATTGTTATTATCGCTATTGTTATTAGTATTATTATTATTATTGTTAATACTAATATTGTCATTATTATTATTATTATTATTATTGTTATTATTGTTATTATTGTTGTTATTATTATTATAGTTAATATTGTTATTATTATTATCATTATTATTGTAATTATTGTTATTGGCATTATATTTATTATTGTTAATGTTATTATTGTTATTATTATAATTATTGTTATTATTGTTGTTATTATTATTATTGTTATTATTATTATTGTAATTATTATTATTCTTAATGATAATATTGTTATTCTTATTATTGTTACTATTATTTTTATTATTATTATTATAATTATTGTTATTATTGTTATTATTGTTATTATTATTACAGTTAATATTTTTATTATTATTATCATTATTATTGTAATTATTATTATTGGCATTATTGTTATTATTGTTAATGTTAATATTGTTTTTGTTATTATTGTTATTGCTATTATTGTTATTGTTATTATTGGTATAGTTATTATTGTAATTGATATTATTGTTATTGTTACAATTGTTATTATTAATATTGTTATAATTATTATGCTTATTATTTTTATTGTTATTATTAATATTGTTATTATTATTATTGATATTATTGTTATTTTTTTTATTGTTATTCTTATTATTGTTATTCTTCCTATTATTATTGCTGATGTTATTATTATTTTTATTATTATTATTATTATTATTATTGTTATTGTTATTAATATTATTATTGCTATTGTTATTATTGTTATTTTTATTATTGTTATTATTGTTATTATTATTATAGTAAATATTGTTTTTATAATTATTATTATTATTATTATTGTAATAAATGATTTCTTTATTATTGTTATTGCTATTATTGTTATTGTTATTATTGGTATATTTATTTTTGTTATTGTTATTATTGTTATTTTTGTTATTGTTATTAATATTATTGTTATTATTGTTATTATTATTATTGTTATTATTAATACTGTTATTATTGTTACTGTTATTATTATTCCTGTTATTATTGGTAATGTTATTAATATTATTGTTAATCTTGTTATTATTATTATTGTAATTATTGATATTGTTATTATTATAAATGTTATTATTGTTAATGTTATTTTTGTTTTTTTTTTATTATTGCATTTTTATTATTTTTATTATTATTAATGTTATTAATGTTATTGTTATTATTGTTATTATTATTAATGTTATTATTATTATTATTGTTAATATTAATATTGTTATTATTATTATTGTTATTATTATTATTATTATTATTATTATTATTATTATTATTATCATTATTATTAATGTTATTATTGTTATAATTGTTATTATTATTATAGTGAGTACTGTTATTATTATTATTATTATAATTGTAATTATGGGTATTGGCAATATTGTTATTATTGTTAATGTTATTATTGTTATTGTTATTATTCTTATTTTTAATATTGGTTATTATTATAAATGTTATTATTATTATTATTATTATTGTTATTATTATAATTGATATTATTGTTATTATGATTGTAGATAATATTTGTATTATTATTATTATTTCTATTGTAATTATTGTTATTTTTATTATTGTTATAATTGTTATTGTTACTATTGTTACTGTTACTCATGTTATTATTGCTTCTGTTATTATTATTATTATTATTATTATTATTATAGTTAAAATGGATATTATAATTATTATTATTGTTATTGTTATTATTGTTATTGTTATTATTGTTGTTGTTGCTATTGTTACTGTTACTCATGTTATTATTGTTTATGTTATTATTATTATTATTATTATTATAGTTAAAATGGTTATTATAATTATTATTATTGTTATTATTGTTATTGTTATTATTGTTATTGTTATTATTGTTATTAATGTTATTGTTACTATTGTTACTGTTACTCATGTTATTATTGTTTATGTTATTATTATTATTATTATTATTATTATAGTTAAAATGGTTATTATAATTATTATTATTGTCAATATTGTTATTGTTATTATTGTTATTGTTATTATTGTTATTGTGATTATTATCATTGTTATTATTGTAATTATTATTATTGTCATTATTATTATTGTTATTATTATTAATATTCTTATTGATATTATTAATATTGTTAAAAATCTTAATATTACAATTGTTATTATTATATTTGATATTATTATTATTATTATTATTATTATTATTATTATTATTATTATTATTCTTGTTATTGTTATTATTAATATTTTTATTATTTTTCTTATTTGTTTTATTAATGTTGGTGTTATTATTATTATTGTCTTTATTATAATAATTAATATTGTTCTTTTTATTATTATTATTATTCTTATTATTGTTATTGTTATTATTGTTATTGTTGTTATTATTGTTATTATTATAGTAATTATTGTTATTGTTATTACTTTTAATATTTGTTATTGTTATTATTATCGGTATTATTGTTATTGATATTATTGTTATTATCGCTATTGTTATTAGTATTATTATTATTATTGTTATTACTAATATTGTCATTATTATTATTATTATTATTGTTATTATTGTTGTTGTTATTATTGTTAATATTGTTATTATTATTATCATTATTATTGTAATTATTGTTATTGGCATTATATTTATTATTGTTAATGTTATTATTGTTTTTGTTATTATTGATATTGTTATTATTGGTATAGTTATTATTGTAATTGATATTATTGTTATTGTTACAATTGTTATTATTAATATTGTTATTATTATTATTGTTATTATTGTTATTGTTATTATTAATATTGTTATTATTATTATTGATATTATTGTCATTGTTTTTATTGTTATTCTTTTTATTGTTATTCTCCTTATTATTATTATTGATGTTATTATTATTATTAGTATTATTATTATTATTATTATTATTGTTATTATTGTTATTGTTATTATTAATATAGTTCGTATTATTATTGTTATTATTGTTATTGTTATTATTGTTATTATTATTATTATTGTTATTATTGTTGTTATTATTATTATTGTTATTAATATTATTGTTATTATTATTATTCTTAATGATAATATTGTTATTTTTATTATTATTGTTACTATTATTTTTAATATTATTATTATTATTATTGTTATTATTGTTATTATTGTTATTATTATTACAGTTAATATTTTTATTATTATTATCATTATTATTGTAATTATTATTATTGGCATTATTGTTATTATTGTTAATGTTATTATTGTTTTTGTTATTATTGTAATTGCTATTATTGTTATTGTTATTATTGGAATAGTTATTATTGTAATTGATATTATTGTTATTGTTACAATTGTTATTATTACTATTGTTATAATTATTATGCTTATTATTTTTATTGTTATTATTAATATTGTTATTATTATTATTGATATTATTGTTATTGTTTTTATTATTATTCTTATTATTGTTATTCCTCCTATTATTATTGTTGATGTTATTAATATTATTATTATTATTATTATTATTATTATTATTATTATTGTTATTGTTATTAATATTATTATTACTATTGTTATTATTGTTATTTTTATTATTGTTATTATTGTTATTATTATTATAGTAAATATTGTTTTTATAATTATTATTATTATTATTATTGTTATAAATGATTTCTTTATTATTGTTATTGCTTTTATTGTTATTGTTATTATTGGTATATTTATTTTTGTTATTGTTATTATTGTTATTGTTTCTATTGAAAGTTTTCTTCATGTTACTATTGTTATTATTATTATTGATATTATTATTATTACTATTATTATTATTGTTATTTTTGTTATTGTTATTAATATTATTGTTATTATTGTTATTATTATTATTGTTATTATTAATACTGTTATTATTGTTACTGTTATTCTTATTCCTGTTATTATTGGTAATGTTATTAATATTATTGTTAATCTTGTCATTATTATTATTGTAATTATTGATATTGTTATTATTATAAATGTTATTATTGTTAATGTTATTTTTGCTACTTTTTTTATTATTGCATTTTTATTATTTTTATTATTATTAATGTTATTAATGTTATTGTTACTATTGTTATTACTATTAATGTTATTATTATTATTATTGTTAATATTAATATTGTTATTATTATTATTGTTATTATTATTATTATTATTATTATTATTATTATTATTATTATTATTAATGTTATTATTGTTATTATTGTTATTATTATTATAGTTAATACTGTTATTATTATTATTATTATAATTGTAATTATGGGTATTGGCAATATTGTTATTATTGTTAATTTTTTTATTGTTATTGTTATTATTGTTATTTTTAATATTGGTTTATATTATAAAAGTTTTTATTATTATTATTATTATTGTAATTATTATAATTGATATTATTGTTATTACGATTGTAGATAATATTTGTATTATTATTATTATTTCTATTGTAATTATTGTTATTTTTATTATTGTTATAATTGTTATTGTTACTATTGTTACTGTTACTCATGTTATTATTGCTTTTGTTATTATTATTATTATTATTATTATTATAGTTAAAATGGTTATTATAATTATTATTATTGTCATTATTGTTATTGTTATTATTGTTATTGCTATCATATTTATTGTTATTATTATCATTGTTATTATTGTAATTATTATTATTGTCATTATTATTATTGTTATTATTATTAATATTCTTATTGCTATTATTAATATTGTTATAATTCTTAATATTATTATTGTTATTATTATTTTTGTTATTATTATTATTATTATTATTATTATAATTATTATTATTATTATTATTGTCTTTATTATAATAATTAATATTGTTCTTATTATTATTATTATTATTCTTATTATTGTTATTGTTATTACTGTTATTGTTGTTATTATTGTTATTATTATCGTAATTATTGTTATTGTTATTACTTTTAATATTTGTTATTGTTATTATTATTGGTATTATTGTTATTGTTATTATTGTTATTGATATTATTGGTATAGTTATTATTGTAATTGATATTATTGTTATTGTTACAATTGTAATTATTAATAATGTTATTATTATTATTGTTATTATTGTTATTGTTATTATTAATATTGTTATTATTATTATTGATATTATTGTTATTGTTTTTATTGTTATTCTTATTATTGTTATTCTCCTTATTATTATTATTGATGTTATTATTATTATTAATATTATTATTATTATTATTATTATTATTATTATTATTATTATTGATGTTATTATTATTATTAATATTATTATTATTATTATTATTATTATTATTATTATTGTTCTTGTTATTGTTATTATTAATATTATTATTATTTTACTTATTTATATTATTAATGTTGGTATTATTAATATTATTGTCTTTATTATAATAATTCATATTGTTCTTCTTCTTATTATTATTATTCTTATTATTGTTATTGTTATTATTGTTATTGTTGTTATTATTGTTATTATTATCGTAATTATTGATATTGTTATTACTTTTAATATTTGTTATTGTTATTATTATTGGTATTATTGTTATTGATATTATTGTTATTATCGCTATCGTTATTAGTACTATTATTATTATTGATATTACTAATATTGTCATTATTATTATTATTATTATTGTTATTATTGATATTGTTATTATTGTTATTATTGTTATTGTTATTATTGTTATTGTTATTATTGTTATTGTTACTATTGTTATTGTTTTTAATGTTATTACTGTTTTTGTTATTATTATTAATATTATTACTCTTATTATTATTAATGATATCATTAATATTATCATTATTATTCTTACTATTGATATTGTTATTAATATTATTGTTATTATTGTTATTATTTTAATTGTTATTATTAATATTGTTATTATTATTATTGTTATTATTATTTTTATTATTATTGTTATTATTAATATTGTTAATATTATTAATATTATTATTGTTTTTAATGTTATTGATGTTATTGTTATTATTGTTATTGTTAATACTATTAATGTTATTATTGTTAGTGTTATTATTGTTATTATTATTATTGATATTATTATTTTTGTTAATATTAATATTGTTATTATTATTATTGTTATTATTATTATTGTTATTATTGTTATTATTATTATTATTGTTATTATTGTTGTTATTATTATTATTGTTATTATTGTTAGTGTTATTATTTTTATTATTATTATTGTTATTATTTTTATTATTATTATTATTATTGTTATTATTGTTATTATTGTTATTATTGTTATTATTATTATAGTTAATATTTTTATTATAATTATCATTATTATTGTAATTATTGTTATTGGCATTATATTTATTATTGTTAATGTTATTATTGTTTTTGTTATTATTGTTATTGTTATTATTGTTATTGTTATTATTGGTATAGTTATTATTGTAATTGATATTATTGTTATTGTTACAATTGTTATTATTAATATTGTTATTATTATTATTGTCATTATTGTTATTGTTATTATTAATATTGTTATTATTATTATTGATATTATAGTTATTGTTTTTATTGTTATTCTTATTATTGTTATTCTCCTTATTATTTTTATTGATGGTATTATTATTATTAATATTATTATTATTATTATTATTATTATTATTATTGTTATTGTTATTATTAATATAGTTCTTATTATTATTGTTATTATTGTTATTGTTATTATTGTTATTATTATTATTATTGTTATTATTGTTGTTATTATTATTATTGTTATTATTATTATTGTTACTATTATTTTTATTATTATTATTATTATTATTGTTATTATTGTTATTATTGTTATTATTATTATAGTTAATATTTTTATTATTATTATCAATATTATTGTAATTATTATTATTGACATTATTGTTATTATTGTTAATGTTATTATTGTTTTTGTTATTATTGTTATTGCTATTATTGTTATTGTTAATATTGGTATAGTTATTATTGTAATTGATATTATTGTTACTGTTACAATTGTTATTATTAATATTGTTATAATTATTATGCTTATTATTTTTATTGTTATTATTATTATTGTTATTATTATTATTGATATTATTGTTATTGTTTTTATTGTTATTCTTATTATTGTTATTCTTCCTATTAGTATTGTTGATGTTATTATTATTATTATTATTATTATTATTATTATTATTATTATTATTATTATTGTTATTGTTATTAATATTATTATTACTATTGTTATTATTGTTATTTTTATTATTGTTTTTATTGTTATTATTATTATAGTAAATATTGTTTCTATAATTATTATTATTATTATTATTGTAATAAATGATTTCTTTATTATTGTTATTGCTATTATTGTTATTGTTATTATTGGTATATTTATTTTTGTTATTGTTATTATTGTTAATTTTTCTATTGAAATTGTTCTTCATGTAATTATTGTTATTATTAT
>NC_060958.1:2460724-2463224 GCF_910589235.1 Vespa crabro
ACTATTATTGTTATTGTTATTATTATTATTATTATTATTTTTATTGTTATTATTAATATGGATCTTATTATTATTGTTATTATTGTTATTGTATTATTGTTATTGTTATTATTGTTAATATTATTATTGTTATTATTGTTAATATTATTATTGTTATTATTAATATTGTTGCTATTATTCTTTATGTTATTGTAATTGGTATTAATATTATTGTTAGTATTGTTATTATTATTATTGTTATTATTTATATTGTTATTTTTATTATTGTTATTATTGTTATTGTTATTGTTATCACTGTTATTGTTATTATTATTCATCTTATTATTATTTCTATTATTATTGTTATTATTATTATTGATATTATTGTTATTATTATTACTATTGTTATTTTTATTGTTATTATTATTATTACTATTATTGTTATTAATAATATTGTTATTAATATTTTTGTTATTGTTGTTTTTGTTATTATTAATAATATTGCTATTATTATTATTATTATTATTATTACTATTATTTTTATTGTTACTATGATTAATATTATTTTTACTATTATTATGACTTTAATTATTGTTATTGTAAATATTATTGTTAGTATTATTATTTTTATTATTATTATTGATATTATTACTATTATTATTATTAATATCATTATTATAATTTATATTATTATTATTATTATTATTATTATTATTATTATTATTATTATTGTTATTGAGATTATTGATATTGTTACTATTGTAATTGTTAATATTGTTATTGTTTTTATTGTTATTATTATTCATGTTATTATTACAGTTAATAATGTTATTATTATTATCATTATTATTGTAATTATTGTTATTGGCATTATATTTATTATTGTTAATGTTACTATTGTTTTTGTTATTATTGTTATTGTTATTATTTTTATTGTTATTATTGGTATAGTTACTATTGTAATTGATATTATTGTTATTGTTACAATTGTTATTATTAACTTTTTTATTAATATTATTGTTATTATTGTTATTGTAATTATTAATATTGTTATTATTATTATTGATATTATTGTTATAGTTTTTATTGTTATTCCTATTATTGTTATTCTCCTTATTATTATTATTGATGTTATTATTATTATTAATATTATTATTATTATTATTATTATTATTATTATTATTGTTATTGTTATTATTTTTATAATTGTTATTGTTATTATTGCTATTGTTATTATTTTTATTGATATTATTGGTATAGTTATTATTGTTATAGTTATTATTGTTATTGTTACTATTGTTACTGTTATTTTTGTTATTATTGTTTTGTTATTATTATTATTATTATTATTATTATTGTTATTATTATTATTGTTAATATTGTTATTATTGTTACTGTTATTATTGTTATTGTTACCATTGTTATTGTTATTCATGTAATTATTTTTTTTGTTAATATTATTAATATTATTACTTTTATTTCTATTAATTATATCATTATTATTATCATTATTATTGTTATTATTGTTATTGTTATTATTATTATGATTATTATTGTTTTTATTATAATTGTTATTATTAATATTGTTATTATTATTATTGTTATTATTATTAATATTCTTATTGATATTATAAATATTGTTATAATTCTTAAAATTATTATTGTTATTATTATTTTTGTTATTATTATTATTATTATTATTATTATTATTATTATTATTATTATTATTATTATTATTGTCTTTATTATAATAATTTATATTGTTCTTATTATTATTATTATTCTTCTTATTATTGTTATTGTTATTATTGTTATTGTTATTATTATTGGTATTATTGTTATTGATATTATTGTTATTATCGCTATTGTTATTAGTATTAATATTATTATTGTTATTTCTAATATTGTCATCATTATTATTACTATTATTGTATTATTATTATTGTTATTATTGTTATTATTGTTATTATTGTTATTGTTAGTATTGTTATTGTTATTATTGTTATTGTTACTATTGTAATTGTTTTTCATGTTATTACTGTTTTTGTTATTATTATTAATATTATTACTGTTATTATTATTAATGATATCATTATTATTATCATTATTATTCTTATTATTGTTATTGTTATTAATATTATTGTTATTATTGTTATTATTTTAATTGTTATTATTAATATTGTTATTATTATTATTGTTATTATTATTATTATTATAATTGCTATTATTAATTTTGTTATTATTATTAATATTATTATTGTTTTTAATGTTATTGATGTTATTGTTATTATTGTTATTGTTATTATTTTTTAATATTTGTTATTGATATTATTATTGGTATTATTGTTATTGATATTATTGTTATTATCCCTATTGTTATTAGTATTATTATTATTATTGTTATTACTAATATAGTCATTATTATTATTATAATTATTGTTATTATTATTATTGTTATTGTTGTTATTATTGTTATTGTTAGTATTGTTGTTGTTATTATTGTTATTGTTACTATTGTTAT
>NC_060958.1:2480724-2560008 GCF_910589235.1 Vespa crabro
ATTGTTATTATTATTATAGTTAATACTGGTATTATTATTATTATTATTATTGTAATTATGGGTATTGGCAATATAGTTATTATTGTTAATGTTTTTATTGTTAATGTTATTATTCTTATTGTTATTATTGGTATAGTTATTATTGTAATTGATATTATTTTTATTGATGCTATTGTTATTGTTACTATTGTTATTGTTAATATTGTTATTATTATAAATGTTATTATTATAATAATTATTATTGTTATTATTATAATTGATATTATTGTTATTATTATTATTATTAATATTGTTATTATGATTGTAGTCATTATTGGTATAATTATTATTATTACTATTGTAATTATTATTATTTTTATTATTGTTATTATTTTTATTGTTACCATTGTTACTGTTACTCATGTTATTATTGTTTTTGTTATTATTATAACTATTATTATTATAGTTAAAATTGTTATTATAATTATTAATATTCTTATTATTGTTATTGTTATTATTGTTAAGGTTATTATTGTTAATATTATTATTATTATTGTTATTATTGTTATTATTATTATTGCTATTATTATTATTGTTATTATTTTTATTATTATTATTGATATTATTATGATTATTATTAATATTATTATTATTATTATTATATTTATTGTTATTATTATTATACTAAATATTGTTTATATTATTATTATTATTATTATTGTTATTATTGTTATTATTATTAACATTATTGTTATTATTGTTATTATTATTACTATTATTATTATTATTATTATTATTACTATTATTGTTATTGTTTTTATTATTACTATTATTATTTTTATTGTTATTATTATTATTGTTATTATTATTTCTATATTTATTATTATTATTATTGTTATTATTATTATTGTTATTATTTTTATCGTTAATATTAATTTTGTTATTATTATTATTGTTATTATTGTTATTATTGTTATTGATATTATTCTTATTATGGTTATTGTTATTATTGCTATTGATATTATTGTAAAAGTTATTATTACTATTGTTATTATTATTATAGTCATTATTTTTATTGTTATTAATGTTACTATTGTTATTTTTATTATTATTATTATTATTGTTATTACCATTTTTTTTATTATTGTTATCATTAGTATTATTAGTCTTATTAATACTATTATTATTATTGTTAATATTATTATTGATATTATTATTATTATTATTATTATTATTATTATTATTATTATTATTATCAATGTTGTTTTTAAAATTATTATTATTATTATTATTAATTTTATTATTTTTATTAATCTTCTAATTTTTATTATTCTTATTATTATTATTGTTATTATTGTTATTATAACTAATATTATTATTGTTATTATTAATTTTGTTATTATTATTCATATTGTTACTGTTATTATTGTTATTGTTATTATTATTATTACTTTTATTATTGTTTTTGTTATTTCGTTATTATTGTTATTGTTATTATTATTATTTTTACTGTCATTATTATTATTGTTATTAATATTATTATTATTGTTGTTATTATAATTATCGTTACTCTAAATATTGTTACTATTGTTATTATTATTTTTGTTATTATTGATATTATTATTATTGTTAGTATTATTATTATTATTCTAAATGTTACTATTATTATTGATATTATTATTATTATTATTATAATATTTTTTGTTATTACTATTATTATTATTGTTATTTTTATTATTAATATTTTTATTTTTATTCTTCTTCTTATTATTATTCTTATTATTAATAGTGTTATTATTCTTATTGCTATAATTGCTCTTATTGTTATTATTATTATTTTTATTATTACTATTATTATTATTATTATTTTATTATTATTATTATTATTATTATTATTATTGTTATTGATGTTAATATTGTTATTATTATTATTATTACAATTTTTATTATTATTGTTATTATTGCTATAATTACTATTATAGTTATTATTGTTATTGTTACTATTGTTATTGTTATTGTTGTTATTGTTTTAAATATTGTTCCTGTTATTGTTTAGGTTATTGTTATGTATTTTATTATTATTAATCTTATTGTTATTATAATTTTTTTTATTGTGACTATTATTGTTTTGGTTAATGTTAGTATTCTTATTGTTATTATCTTTGTTATTGTTATTTCTATTAATATTATTATTATTGCTATTTTATTTGTCATTGTTAATATTATTTTTTTATTATTGCTATTATTACCATTATTGTTATTGTTATTGTTATTTATATTATTATTATTATAATTATCTTTATTATTATAATTATTTGCATTATGATTATTTTTGTTATTTCTATTGTAATTATTAAGTTACTTTTTATTGTTATTAATGTCATTTTTAAGCTAATTATTATTAATAGTATTATTGTTTTTATTGTTATTGTTATTTTCTTTATAATAGTTATTATTGTTATTATTATTTTTATTATAGTTATTCGAGGCTTTTGGTCGTAATACGAAAATATAGAATCTTTCTCAATTTCATAGTTATTACATTCTATCGACTCAGAATGTAGAATCTAAATGCAATATAACATTTTTACTAAGAGTAAATAGGAGTTTTAATATGAAAATCTTCGTATAATGTAATCAAAACATGCGAATTTCGCTATAAGATAGGTAAAAATCGTATCATCTTCGATAGTACTTCTACCACAGTTTGGTGTATGTTATCAATCATTTCAGCACAATGCATTTCCAAACGTCAAATTGCCATTTTTATTGGAATCCAGATATTTCACATTATTTCATATACTATACACTATTTTTCGTTCATATACTCGTATCGGCGAAATACGAAAAGTTGAAATCTCTATTAATATAATTGATATTACATCCTATCAACGCAGAATGAAGAATTTAAAACAAATATAAAGATTTGACTAAGAGTAAATACGTTTTTTAATATGAAAATTGTCGTAAAATGTAATCGAAATATGCGAATTTTGATTACAGATAAGTAAAAATCGTAATATTTTCGAAAATACTTGTACCACGGTTTTGAGAATGTTACCAATCAATTCAGCACACTGCATTTGCTGAGATAATTTTAATTTTATGAAATAATGTTAAGACAACGATTCCAATAAAAATGATAGTTTGATCGAAGGAAATGAAGTTTGCTGAATTGATTGGTAACATTCTCTGAAACGTAGTATAAGAATTTTAAAAGAATTTACGACTTTGACTTATCTTCTAACGAAACTCTCATGTTTCGATTAAACTATAATACAATTTTCATGTGAAAACTCCTATTTACTCTTAGTGAAATTGTTATAATATTGTTATATTCGTTACTCTGCGTCGATAGAAAATTAACATCTATGATATTAAAAGAAATTTCTACTTTTGGTATATCGTCGATATGCGGATACAAACGAAAAATCGTATATACGAAATGAAACGATGTTAAATATTATGATATCAATAAAAATAGTAGTTTGATCTTATGAAATGCAGTGTTATGAATTGAATGATAACATATTCCAAACTGTGGTACAAGTATTTTCGAAGATTTTACGATTTTTAACTTCTCATACAGCCAGAATCGCATGTATCCACTACATTTCCCGAAAATTTTCGTATTAAAGCACGTATTTACATATAGTCAAAACGTTATATTCTGATTATTTCCTATATTCTACGTCGCTAGAATATAAAATCAATGAAAATAATAAAGATTTCCACTTTTCTTATTTCGACAACACGCGTATGTGAACGAAAATTCGTATATACGAAATGAAATAAGGTTAAAAACTTCGATTCCAATAAAAGTAGTAGTATGATCTTATGAAATGCAGTGTTCTGAATCAATTGGCAACATTTCTCAATCTGTGACACAAATATTTTCGATGATTTTACGATATTTATCTTTTCATATAAAGAATTTAGAATGATTTTATTACATTTTTCGACAACTTCCATGTTAGAACGCGAACTTACACATGGTAAAAACGATACATTAATAATTTATTCATTATCCCACCTCGATGGAATATAAAATCAATGAAATTAATAGAGATATCAACTTTTCGTTTATCTACGATACGCATATATGAACGAAAAATCGTATATACGATATAAAACAATAGTAAAATCTTTGATTCCTATAGAAATAGTGATTCTATCTTATGAAATGCAGTGTTCTTAATCGATTGGTAACACTTTTCAATATGTGGTAAAAGTATTTTAAATGATTTCACGATTTCATCTACTCATATAACGAAATTCGCAACTGTCGAATAAGTATTAACACATTTATCATTTTAAAAAGCGAATATCCACATGACAAAAACGTTATATTTTTGTTATTTTCTTTATTCTGCGTCGATGGAAAATAAAATCAATGAAATTGAATGATATGTCAACTTTTCGTTTTTTGACGATACGCGTATATGAGCGAAGAATCGTATATACGAAATGTAACAAAGTTAGAATCTGCGAGTCCAAAAAAATAGATGTTTGATCTTGTAAAATGCAATGTTCTGAATCGATTGGTAACATTTTTCAAACTGTGGAACAAGTATTTTTAAAGATTTCACATATTTATCTACTCATATAACGAAATTCCTATATGTCGTTTATGATATTCGACCATTATCATGTTAAAACACGTATTTCAACTTAGTAAACACATTATTTTCTTGACATATTCTTTATTCTGCGTCGATAGGAAATAAGATTAATGAAATTAAACAAGATTTCCACATTTTGTTTTTCGACCATACGCGTATGTGAGCGAAAAATTGTATATGCGATATGAAACAATGTTAAAAACTTCGATTCCAAATTAAAAAAGATGATTGATCTTATGAAACACAATGTTCTGAATCGATTGGCAACATTTTTCAAACTGTATAACAAGTATTTTCAAAGATTTCACGATATTATCTTATCGTACAGCGAAATTTGCATATGTCGTTTACGTTTTTCGACAATTATCAGGTTAAAACGCTTATTTCAACTTCCTAAAAACGTTATATTCTTCTTATATTCTTTTTCTGCGTCGATAGTATACAAAATCAACGAAATTGAACGTGATTTCAACTTTTCGTTTTTCGACGATACTCGTTTAAGAGCGAAAAAACGTACATAACGGTATGAAACAATGTTACAAACTGCGTTTTCATTATAAAATATAAATATAAAATGTTTGATCCTATGAAATGTAATGTCCTGAATCGATTGGTAACATTTTTAAACTGTGGAAAAAGTATTTTCAAAGATTTCACTATTTAACTTCTCATATAGCTAAATTCGCATATGTTGATTACGTTTGCGGACAATTATCATCATATAACGCGCATTTAGACATAGTGAAAACTTTACGTTCTTGTTATATTCTTTATTCTGGGTTGAAAGAATGAAAAATCTATGAAATTGAACGAGATTTCAACTTTTCGTTTTTCGACGACACTCGTTTAAGAGCAAGAGATCGTATATACCATATACCATATGAAACAACATTAAAAACTTCGATTCCAATATAAAATAGATGTATGATCATATGAAATGCAATGTTCTTCATCGAATGATAACATTTTTCAAACTGTAGAACTAGTATTTTCAAAGATTTCACGATTTTATCATATAGCGAAATTCGCATAATTCGAGTAGGTTTTTTGACAATTATCATGTCAAAACGCATATGTAAACCTAGTAAGAACGTTATCTTCTTGTTATGTTCTTATTCAGAGTCGATAGAATATAAAGTCAATGAAATTGTACAAGATTCCATAATTTCGTTTACGACCGTACGTGTATATGATTGATAACTCATATAAACGATATGAAACAATGTTAAAAACTACGAATGCAAGGTAAAATAGATGTTTGATCTGATGAAATGCAATGATCTGAATCGATTGGTTACATTTTTCAAACAATGGAAGAAGTATTTTCAATGATTTCACGATTTTATCTTCATATATAGCGAAATTCCTATATGACGATTACGATTATCGAGAATTATTATGTTAAAAAGCGTTATTAATCAGTTTAAAAACGTTATATTCTTGCTATATTCTTTATTCTGTGTCGATAGAATATAAAATCATTGAAATTGAACGAGATTTCAACTTTTTGTACTTCGACGATACGCGTATATTAGCGAAAAATCCTACATACGGGAAGAAACAATATTAAAATCTTTGATTCCAATATAACATAGACGATTGATCTTATTAAATGCAATATTCTGATTCGATTGGTAACATTTGTCATACTGTGGAACAAGTATTTTCAAAGATTTCACTATTTTATATGGAATAGCGAAATTCTCATATGTCGATTACATCTTTCGACAATTATCATGTTAAAACGCGTATTTGAATTCAAAAACAACGTTATATTCTTGTTTAATTCTTTATTCTGTGTCGATAGAATATAAAATCAATGAAATTGAACAAGATTTCAATTTTTCGTTGTTAGACGATTCGTTTATATGAGCGAAAAATCGTGTATACGATATGAAATAATATTAAAAACTAGGATTGCAATATAAAATAGTTATTTGATCTTATGATATGGTATGTTCTAAATCGATATGTATCATTTTCCAAACTGTGAACAAGTATTTTCAAAGATTTCACGATTTCACCTTCTAATTTAACCAAATTCGCATATATCGATTACAGTTTTCGACAATTATATTGTTAAAATGTTTAATAAAAATTATATGTTTATACATAGTAAAAACGTTATATTCTCGTTATATGCTTTATTCTGCGTCGATAGAATATAAAATCACTGAAATTGAACGAGATTTCAACTTTTCGTTTTTGGACGATACGCGTAAATTAGCGAAAAAACGTATAAACGATATGAAACATTGTTAAAAACTTCGATTCCAATGTAAAATAGATGTTTGATCTTAGAAAATGCAATATTCTGAATCGAATAGTAACATTTTTCAAACGATAGAACTAGTATTTTCAAAGATTACACGATTTTATCTTCTCATAAAGCGTAATTCGCATTTGTCGATTACGTTTTTCGACAATTACCAAATCCGAAAAACGAAAAGTTGAAATCTTTTTCAATTTCATTGATTTTATATTCTATCGACGCAGAATAAAGAATATAACAAGAATGTAACGTTTCTACTATGTTTAAATACAGGTTTTATCATGATATTTGTCGACATACCTTATCAACATATGCGAATTTTGCTATATAAGAAGACAAAATCCTGAAATCTTTTAAAATACTAGTACCACAGTTCATCAGAACAAACATCTATCTTACATTGGAATCGAAGTTTTTAACATTCTTTCATATCGTATATACGATTTTTCGCTCATACACGCGTACCGAAAAATGAAACGTGTAAATCTTGTTCAACTTTATTGATTTTATTTTCAATCGAAGTAGGATAAAGAATATAACAAGAATATAACGCATTTACTATGCTTAGGAACGCGTTGTATCATGATAATTGCCGATATACGTAATCGACATATGCGAATTTCGAAATATAAGAAGTAAAAATCTTGAAATCTTTGAAAATATTTGTTCCACTGTTTGAAAAATCTTAACAATCGATTCAGAACATTGCATTTCATCAGATCAAACATTTATTTTAAATTGGAATTGTAGTTTTTAACATTTTTTCTTATGGTATATAAGATTTCTCGCTCATATACGCGTATCGTCGAAAAACAAAAAGTAGAAATCTTGCTCATTTTCATTGATTCTATATTCTATCGACGCAGAATGAAGAATATAACAAGAATATAACGATTTTAATATGTTTAAATTCTCGTTTTAACATTATAATTGCCGAAAAACGTAATCGACATATGCGAATTTCGCTATATGTGAAGATAAAATTGTGAAATCTGTCAAAATACTTGTTCCACAGTTTGAAAAATTTTACCAATAGATTCTGAACATTTCATTTCATTATATAAAACATCTATTTGATACTGGAATCAAAGTTTTTAACAATGTTTCATTCGGTATATACGATTTTTCGTTCATATACGCGTATCGTCGAAAAACGAAAAGTTGAAATCTCGTTCTATTTCATTGATTTTATATTCTATCGATACAGAATAAAGAATATAACATGAATAAAATGTTTTTACTATATTTATATCTGCGTTTAATCATGATAATTGCAGAAAAACGTAATCGACTTATCAAAATTTCCCTATATGAGAAGATAAAAACATGAATCCATTGAAAATACTTGCACCATAGTTTGAAAAATGTTACTAATCGAGACAGAACATTGCATTTCAAAAGATCAAACATCTACTTTATAATGGAATCGAAGTAATTAACATTGTGTCATACGGAATATACGATTTTTCGCTCATATACGCGTATCGTCGAAAAACGAAAAGTTGAAATCTCGGTCAAATTCATTGATTTTATATTCTATCAACGCAGAGTAAAGAATATAAAAGGAATATAACGTTTTTACTATGGTTACAAACGCGTTTTAACATGAAAATTGTCGAGAAACTTAATCAACATGTGCGCATTTCGCTATATAACAATATAAAATCTTGAAATTTTTGAAAATACTTGTTCCACAGTTTGAAAAATTTTACCATTCGATTCAGAAGATTGCATTTCATAAGAACAAATATCTATTTTATATTGAAATCGAAGTTTTGAACATTCCTTCATATGGTATATACGATTTCTCGCTCATATACGCGTATCGTTGAAATCGTTATTATCATTATTATCGTTATTATCGTTATTAGTGTTATTACTATTATTATTGTTATTGTTGTTATTATCGTTATTATAATTATTATTATTATCGTTATTAACGAAAATATCGTTATTAATTTTTTTATTATTATCTTTATTATCGTTATTATCCTTATTATTGTATTTATTATTATCTTTATTTTCGTTAATTTGTTATTATTAGTATAATTATTATCGTTATTTTCATTATTATCGTTAATATCGTTATTATCGTTATTATAACTATTATTAAGTTTACTATAGTTATTGTCGTTATTATGGTTATTATTGTTATTATCGATATTATCGTTATTATTATGATTGATATCGTTATTATCGTTAATATCGTTATTATTGTTATTGTCATTATTATCGATATTATCGTTATTATTGTTATGATTGATATCGTTATTATCGTTAATATCGTTACTATCGTTATTATTATAATCGTTATTACCGTAATTATCGATATTATCATCATTATCGTCATTGTCGTTATATTGTTATTATTATTATTGTTAATATTATCGTTATTATCGTTATTATTTCTATTATTGTTATTATTATTATTTTATGGATATTTTCGTCAATATTGTTATTATTATTATCAATATTATCGTTAATATCGACATTATTATTTCCGTTATTATCGTTATTATCGTTATTATTATTATTATTTCCTTGTCGTTATTATTGTTTTTATCGATATTTACGTTGATATTTTTATTATCGTTATTATTTTTATTATTAATATCATTTTTATCGTCATTATCGTTATTATTATTATTATTATTATTATTATTATTTTCGTTATTATCGCCATTATTATTATTATTGTTACTATCGTTATTATTATTATTAGTATTATCGTTAGTACCGTTAATATTATTATCGTCATTTTCGTTATTATCGTATTTATTTCTGTTATTATTATTATTATTATCGATATTATCGTTAATATTGTTTTTATTATATTCGATATTATTGTTATCCTTATTATTATATCGTTAACATCGTTATTATCGTTACTATCAATATCACTATTATCGTTATTAGCGTTAATATCGTTGTTATCTTTATTATTATTATTATTATTATTATTATTGCAAATATCGTTATTATCATTATTATTAATACTTCTATTATAGTTATTATCGTTATTACTATATTCGTTATTATCGTTATTATTACTATTATTATTATCATTATTATTGTTATTACCGTTAGTATTGTTATTATTATTATCATTATTGTTATTATTGTAATTAATATTGTAATTTCTATCACTAAAATCATTATTATCGCAATTATCGTTATTATCGTTTTTATCGTTATTATTGTTATTATTATTATCCTTCACATCGTTATTATTGTTATTTTTTTATCGTTATTATCGTTATTAACTATATTTTTTTAATATCTTTATTATTTCTATTATTATTATTGTTATTAATAATATTATTGTTATTATCATTATTATCGATATTATCGGTATTATTGTTATGATTGTTATCGTTATTATCGTTAATATCGTTATTATCGTCAATATAATAATCGTTATTACCGTAATTATCTATATTATCGTCATTATCGTCATTGTCGTTATACTGTTATTAATAATATTGTTAATATTATCGTTATTATCGTTATTATTTTTATTATTGTTATTATTATTATTTTTATCGATATTTTCGTCAACATAGTTATTATTATTATCGATTTTATCGTTAATATCGGTATTATTATTACTGCTATTATCGTTATTATCGTTATTATCTTTATTATCGTTATTATTATTATTAATTCCTTGACGTTATTATTGTTATTATCGTTATTATCGTTGATATCCTTATTATCGTTATTATTATTATTATTTTTATCGTTATTATCGTAAATATCGTTTTTATCGTCATTATCGTTGTTATCGTTATATTGTTATTAATATCATTGTTATTATTATCGTTATTATCGTTATTATTATTATTGATGTTATAATCATTATTAATTTTATCGATATTTTCGTTAATACTTTTATTATTATTATCGATATTACAGTTATTTTCGTTGTTATTATTAACGTTATTATCGTTCTGGTCGTTATTACTGTTATTATTATTATTATTATTATTGATATAATTGATATATTCGTATTTATTATTATCGTTATTATCGTTATTATTGTTATTATTGTTATTATTGTTATTATTGCTACTATTATTATCGCTATTATCGATATTATTATTATCATTATTATTATTATTATTATTATTTTCGATATTATCTTTATTATTGTTATTATTATTATTATTATTATTATTATTAACGTTATTATCATTATTATCGTTTTTATTATTATTGTCGTTATAATCGTTATTATTCATATCGTTATTATCGTAATTATTGTTATTAATGCTATTTTTATTACTATTATTATCGTTTTTATCATAATTAACATTACTATTATTACTATTATTATTATTATTTTTATCTTAAATTATTAGTAATATTATTATCTTCATTATCGTTTTAAGCGTAATTAGTTTTAATACTATTTTCGTTATTATCGTTAATATCGTTATTAACGTTTTTATTTTTATTAGTCTCGTCATTATCGTTATTAATGTTATTTTTAATACCGTTATTATCATTATTATTGCTATTATTATGATAAATATACCGTTATCAAATTATTAACGTTTTTATCGATAATATTGTTATTATTATTATCGTCATATTGTTAATATCGTTATTATCTTTATTATCATTATTATTATCGTTATTATCGTTAATATTAATATTATTATTATCGTCATTGTTCATATTATTATTATCGTTATTATCTCTATTACTGTCATTACTATTATTATCGTTTTTATCGTTATTATCGTTATTATTACTATTATTATTATCGTTATTAAAGTATATATCTCTTTTAATTTTATTATTATTATCGTTAATATTATAATTACCGCTATTATTGTTATTATTATCGTTATTATCGTTATTATTGTAATTAATATTTTGATTTTTATCACTAACATCATTATTATCACAATTATCGTTATTATCATTGTTATCGTTATTATTGTTATTTTTTATCGTTATTTTCGTTATTATCCCCATTACTCTTAATATTATTATCGTTATTATCATTATAATCGTCATTATCGTTGTTATTGTTATTATTATTTTCGTTATTAACTATATTATTTTTAATATCTTTATTATTACTATTATTATTATTTTTATTATCATTATAATTGTTATTATTATTATTATCGATATTATCGTTATTATTGTTATGATTGTTATCGTTATTATCGTTAATATCTTTATTATCGTTTATAAATAATATTAAACTTACTATCTTTATTGGCGTTATTAAGGTTATTATTGTTATTATTATTATCCTAATTATCGTATTTATCGTTATTATCGTTATTATTAATATTACTATTACCTTTATTATCGTAATTATCGTTATTATTTTTATTATTATTATTATTATTAATATCGTTATTATATTTATTATTGTTATTATTATAATCCATATTATCTTTATTATTAATATTACCTTTACTATAGTTATAAGTTTTATTATTAATACTATTATTATCGTTATTATTGTTATTATTTTTATAACTATTAATATTATTATTATTAGTATTGTTTTTATCGTCATTATTATCGTTATTGACGTTATTACCTTTATTATCGATATTAATATTATTATTATAATAATCGCTTTTATTGTTATTATCGTTACTATTGTTGTTACTATTATTATTACTATCGTTATAATTGTTATTATCGTATTATTACAATTATTCTTATCGTTATTATCGTTCTTACCGTTATTAATTTTAGTATTATTATTATTATTATCGTCGTTATCGTTATTATGGTACTATTACTATTATTACTATCGTTATTATCGTCATTATCGTTATTATTATTATTATTATTATCGTTATTATCGTTATTATTGTTTTTATTATTATTATTATTATTATCGTTAGTATCGTTATTATCGAAATTATTTTTATAATTATTATCTATATTATCGTTTTTATTGATACTATTGTTATTGGTTTTACTTAATTATCGTTGTATCTGATATTTTGTTATTTTTACTATTATTATTATCGTTATTTTCTATTGATCGTTATTATTGTTATTATTATTACTGTTATTAGTGTTAATATTGTTATTATTATTTTTATTATTATCGTTATAATAGTTATTATCGTTATAGTTGTTATTATTGTTATTATTGTTATTATTATTATTGATATCGTTTTTATCATTATTGTTCTTAGTATCGTTATTATCATTATTATCGTTCTTATAGACTTTATCGTTATTATTAATTTTATTATTTTCGATATTATCGTAATTATCGATATTATCGTTATTATTGTTAATATGATTATTATTCTTATACTTATTACCGTTTATATTGTTATTGTTATTATTATTATTATTGTAATAGTTATTATACTTATTGTTGTTTTTATTATTATTATTATAAACGTTATTTTTTTATTTTTGCTGGTGTTGTTATTATTACTATTATTATTATTATTGTTATTATCGTTATTATAGGTATTTTTTGCTATAATTGTTATTAAGTTCACCATTTTTATCGTTATTGTCCTCATTATTGATATTATTATTATTTTTATTATCATTATTATCATTATTCACAATGTTTCATTTTCATTGTTATAATTGTTATTATTATTAAAACTATTTGCGATATTATCGATATTAACGTTATGATTAATATTATAATTATCGTTATTATCCTTACTATCGTTATTATATGTATTATTATCGTTGATATCGTTATTATGGTTGTTATCGTTATTATTGAAATTATTTTTTTCGTTATTATCGTTTTTATCGTTGTTATTGTTATTATTATCGTAATTATCGTTATTGTTGTTATTATTATTGTCATTATTGTTATTAATATCTTTATTATCGTTATTTACGTTATTATTGTTATCATTCTTATCGTTGATATGGTTATTACTTTTTTATTGTTATTAACGTTATCATCATTATTATCTCTATTGTCGTTATTATTTTTATTGTTATTATTAATATTATCGTAATTTTCGTTAGTATTATTATCGTTATTATCGTTATTATAGATATCGTTATTATTATCGTTATTATCATTTTCCTGTTATTATCGTTATTACCTTTATTATTATTATAGTTATTATTGTTATTATTACTACTAATGTTATTGTTATTATAGTTATTATTGCTATTCTATTATTTATTATTATTGTTATTATCATTATTATCGTTATTATCGTTTTTGTTGTTATTACTATTATTGATATTATCTTCAAAATAGTTAATATCATTATTATAATTATTATTACGCTTATTAAGGTTATTATCGTTATTATCGTTATTATGATTACTATTATTATTATTATTATTATCGTTCTTATCATTATTATCCTTATTAGAGATATTATTATTATTTTTATTATTATCATTCTTATCGTTATTATCATTATTATCGTTATTATAATTTTTATTGTTATCGTTATTATTGTTTTTATCGATATTATCGTTATTAATGTTATAATTATTATCGTTGCTTCCTTTTTATGTACACTTCCGTTATTATTATTATTTTAATTATCGTTATTTTCGTTGCTTTCGTTGTTATTGTTTTTATTATTACATTTATTATCGTTAATATCGTTATTATTGTTATTATTACTATTATTATTATCAATTTTATCATTATTATCGTTAATATACTTATTATTGTTATTATTATGATCGTTATTTTTGTATGTAGCGTCATTACCTCTATTTTAATCATTATCATTTTTGCCGTTATTAACGTTAATATCTTTATTATTTTTATTATTATACTTATTATTATTATTGTTGTTATTATCGTTTCTTTATTATAGTTTTATCGTTAGTATTGTTATTATAGTTTTTATTATTATTAATAATTTGTTCACTATCCTTAATATTCTTTTTATTTTTATCGATATTATCGTAGTTATTGTTATCGTTATTATCGTTATATTATTTATTATTATTATCGTTATTTTCGTTATTATTATTATAATAGTTATTATTATTATCGATATTTCGTTATTATAGATATTAATGTTATTATAATTATTGTTTAATATAATTATAATAATTATATATATAATAATAAATAATAATTATAATTATTGTTTATTATAATTATAAATATCGTTATTATTGTTATTATTATTTTCGTTTTTATCGTTACTTTCTTATTAATATTATAATTATTATCGTTAATATCATTATGATCGTTATAATCGTTACAATTTTTATTATTATTATCGTCAGTATTGTTAAAATCTTTATTATCATTATTATTATTATTATTATAATAATCGTTTTTTCGTTATTATTGTTTCTATCGATATTATTATTATTATGATTACCGTTATTATCGTTTATACCGATATTATCTTTATTATTATTATTATTATGATAATCGTTATTATCGTTAATACCGTTATTATCTTTATTAATATTATTATTATCCTTAATATTGTTCTTAGTATTATCGTGATTATCGTTATTATCATTATTATCGCTATTATTGTTATTACTATTATCGATAATATCGTTATTATCGTAATTATTAATATTATTATTATCGTTATTATAGTTTTTAACCTTTTCATTTTTAATATTATAATTGTTAGTATCGTTATTAATGTTATTATTTTTAGAAATTTTATCGTTATTATAATTATTATAGAGATTACCTTTAATATTGTAAATATTATTGCCTCTACTATCGTTATTATCGTTATTGTCGTTAATATTATTATCGCTATTATTGTAATTATCGTTATTTTTGTTATTATTAATATTATTAACATCCCTATTATCGTTATTAAAGTTATTATTATAATCGATCTTATTGTTTTTATCGTAATTATAGTTAATACTGTTATTATTATTACTATTTTTATAGTTATTATCGTTATTATTATTATTTTTTTTATTATATCGTTAGTATCGGTATTATCGCTATTATCGTTTTTATTGGTATTAATATTATCGTTATTATCGGTATTACTGTTATAATTATTATCGATTTTAACGTCATTATTGTAATCATTATTATAATATGTATTGTTATTATTATTATTCTCGTAAATATCGTTATTATTGTAACTATTATTATCTTTAATAAGGTTAATATCGTTGTTATCGTTATTTTCGTAATTACCGTTATTATTAATTGTACTGTTAGCGTTATTACCGTAATTATCTTTATTAATGATATTATAATTATTCTTAACAGCATTATTATCTTTATTATTGTTATTATAGTTATTATTATTATTATTATTATTGTTATTATAGTTATTATTATTATTATTATCGTCAATATCCTTATAATTATTATCGTTATTATTGTTATTATATTTGATAACGTTAGCAATGTTATTATTATTATCGTTATTATCGTATTTATCGTTATTATTATTATTATTATTGTTCTAATAATTATTATAGTTATTATTGTTGTTACTATTATTATTATAAACGTTATTAGTATTATTTTCATTACTATCGTAATTATCGGTATTATTATTATTATTATCGTTATTATCGCAACTATCGGTAATATTGTGAATATTATTATTATTATCATTATTATCATTATTATATTTATTCTTATTATCGTAATTGTTGTTATTATTTTTAATATTATCATCGATATTATCGTTATTATTGTCATTATTGTTATCATTATTATTATTATCGATATTATCGTTATTAACGTTACTATCGGTATTATTCTTATTATTATTATCGTTATTATCGTTATCATTGTTATTATTGTTATTATTATTAATGACTTTGTCGAACATATTGTTTTTATTATTATTATTATCTTTGTTATCGTTATTATGGTTATTATTATTAACGTTATTATCGCATTTATCGTTATTATCTTTATTATTATTATTATCATTATTATCGCTTTTATCGTTATTATAGTTAATATTATTATCGTTATTATCGTTATTATCGCCATTATTGTTATTATTAATATCGTTATTGTTGATAATATCGTAATCAACTGTATTATTTTTATTATTATCATTATTAACGTTATTATCTTTATTATTATTATTATTATCGTTATTATCGTTATAATTATTATTATTGTTCTATTATTATCATTATTATCGTTTTTATCTTTAATAACGTTTATGTTCTTAATATTATTATGAACGTTATTGTTTATAATTATTATTATTTTTAACTTGAATTACGTTATTATCGCTATCACTGTTATTATTGTTATTACTTTTACTATTATTATCGTTATTATCGCTATTATTGATATTATAATTATTATTATCGATATTATCGTTACATTATTACTATTATTATTGATATTATCGTTATTATCGTTATTATTGTTATTATCATTATCGTTAATATCTTCATTATCGTTATTATTGCTATTATTATTATTACTTTATTATTATCGTTATTATCGATAATATTGTTATCATTAAATACGTTATTATGGTTATTATGGTTAAAATTGCTATTTTAACTAGTTTCATTATCGTTATTAACGATGTTATTATTTTTATTATTATTATTATTATCGAAATTTCCGTTAGCATAGTATTTATTATTAACGATATTTTCGTTATAATCGTTTTTATCGTTATTATTCTTATTATTATTATCGTTAATATATTTTTTATCGTCGTTAGTGTTACTATTATTATTCATATCATCGTAATTATAGTTATTATTATTATTAATATCATCGTTATTATCATTATTATCGTTTTTGTCATTATTATCGTTTTTGTCATTATTATTGTTATTATTATTTTTGTTATTTTTATTATTATTATTATTATTATTATTATTATTATCTCTATTATCATTATAATCACTATTATCTATATTTCTGGTATTCGTATTAATTTTATTATCTTTATTATCGATATATTATCAAAGACAGCCTCGAGTTCATTTATAAATATCGAATAATGGTCAATAAGCGAGCGAGGATATTCGCCCTATTTTCTCAGTCCCCTTGGGCATACTTTATAACCGATGATTGCGCAATTAAGAGAGTAGTCACAAGCCCGCCGATGTTGCCTCAAGAAAGCCTCAAAATACCAAGGCAAGAGACGACGACTACCGAAGCCTCCAAGTGGACGGAGGTCGTTATGAAGAGAAGAAATAAAGATAATCCAGAGACAAAGGTGATGAAACACTCACAGCAGGAGAAAAAGAAGCCTAGCAAATCGGAGGACATGCAGAGAAAGAGAAGAAGGCCGGTCGCGATCCTCCTGAAATCTCCGCGAGAAAAATCTTACGCAGACGTAGACGGAGCCATCCACCAGCGCTTCAAGAACAGCGGAACAGGGGTAGACATTAGATCGTTCCGGCAGACCAGAACTGGAGGAGTTCTCCTCTAACTTAAAAAGACCACTGCGCATATCAGAGAATCATTCGCAGAAATCCGGAGGAAAGGAGTTGGAGAAACGAGCAGCATCACTGAACTGGTCCCTAGTACTACGCTGGAGATACGGGACTGCGATAGCAGCACATCGTTTGTGGAAGTCGAGGAGGCCCTGAAGAGGACGCTGCCAGATTACGCTGGGAAACCAGAGGTTAAATTGACGATACTGAACGCGAGATAACAACGCCTGGCCCTCGTCAGACTAGGAGAGGAAGCAGCTGCAAAGCTTTTGAAGTTCGGCCGAGTGCTGGACTGCTTCGTCACCTGCAGGATCAGGCGAAAAGCTGAAGTTAGGAGATGCTACCGCTGTCTCAACTATGGTCATTATAGCGCCTTGTGCAAGGGCCCTGAACGCAGTAAGTTCTGCTATTTCTGCGGCGGCTCGGGGCACAAGATCAAAGACCTCAAGGTCAGCAAGTCTACTTGCTTCTTACGCACCAATTGCCTTAATGAACCTAAGAAGCACTTGGCGGGAACAAGGGCCTGCAAAACTTTCGAAGCGGCTCATGAAACAGCCAACAAGAGGAAAACAGGATGAGAGTACTTCAGGGTAATCACAATAGGAGCAGGTCGGCACACCCCCTCCTAACCCAGCTCTCTTCAGAGAAACAAGCTGATATCGTTTTAATCAGCGAACAGTATCAGGACAGAGCGGGATTAGGATGGTACGCAGACGAATTGGGCACCGCGGCCATCTGGAATCCAGATCTCCGACAAATACATGTATCGGATCAAGGATCCGGATGCGGATACTTATGGGTGAGACACAACTCGACGACTTATGTCAGCGTATATCTCACCCCAAACGACCGGATAGACGACTTCAAGACTAAACTGGGCGATCTGGAAGACGCGATGCGGGAAATGCAAGTTGATCTCATTATGGATGGAAACCTCAATGCGAAAGCTCTCGAATGATGGAAGGCGAGGCCCAACTCCAGAGAAAGGCGAATCATGGAGTTGGTGTCGAGACTAGAGCTATTAGTACTCAATAAAGGCTCGATACCAAATTTCCGTAGGCCTGGCTTCAGAGATACGATCCCGGACGTCTCTCTAGCGAACGAACAACTGAAATAGAGGATTATACCGAGAGCCACCATCAGTACATCCTCTTCTATGTACATGATAGGAGGCCATTCGTGACAATTGCAAAACGACCCCACCCGGACGAACAATACAAGAATGGTCCGAGAGAGGCTGTCTTCGGTCATTGAAGAAGGATGGAGATACCTTCAAATTCATCCGCGAGTCTATCACTACCGGCACAAGCCAGGATGATTACTGCAGCAACTATGAAACTCATCCTAAAGGCTTGCGCGATAGTGGTGCCAAAGAAGAGCACGAAACGCCAGAGGCGTCCTTCATACTGGTGGACGAACGAGATCGCAAATCTTCCTAATAAGTGCTTAAGGCTTCGCCGATTAGCACAACAAGCGAAGAGACGCGATCTCGACGCTGCTCCCATGGCTGCAGAGTATGAAGCGGCCAATGAAACTTTGAAGTGGGCCATTAAGGCCAGGCAAACGACGGTGCTGGAAGGATCTGTGCTGGAAATCGAACAGAATCCTTGGGGATTAAGTTATCAGATCGTCACTCGCAAGCTGGGGATTCGAACGCAAGGAATCCCTCAGGACGCGAGGACGTTGGATTACATAGTGCATATTCCATTACCCTCACATCCGAAGAGCAAGATTAGCATTGCTGCGCCTGGCATAACCGAGACGCCACAATTTAAGGAAATAGATCTAATCAGGGCCGCGTCATCTATGCGGAAGAAGAAAGCTCCAGTTTCTGACGGACTTCCAGCAGAATTAATTAAAGCCGTCGCGCAGAGTCACCCTGAGCTCTTGCAAAACTTGTACATCATGTGCCTCAGGGAGGGAATCTTCCCCGCCCCGTGGAAGAAAGCGAGGCTTGTACTCATCAGCAAGGGAAAGATTCCAGCAGATGCAGCTTCGTTATATAGGCATATCTGTATGCTCGATACGGCTGGCAAGCTCCTGGAGAAGCTACTTAGGCCAAGGCTACACGCAACCGTGAGGTCAGTGGGGGATCATGCTGCCCGCCAGTATGGATTTCGATCCGGCCTCTCCACCATCCACGCAGTTCAGGTGGTTGTCACGGCCGCTAAAATGACGGAGAGCGGGAATCACCATTCCCGCCCTTTGTGTCTGCTGGCCACCTTAGACGTGAGAAACGCCTTCAACTCCGTCAGGTGGGACTTGGCAATGGAAGCGCTCGAACGTAATTTCAGAGTTCCGGGGTAACTACTCCGAATACTCGGGGTTAAGTGAACGAGCGTTTCCTAGAATACAATAACGGCGATGCTCCAAGAAGCTTGGAATTGACATCGAGAGCAGCTCAGGGCTCCATACTGGAAACGGATATCTGGAATATTTTCTACGACGGTATCCTACTTATGGCACTCCCTGATGGTGCTTTCTTGGTTGGGTACGCAGATGACATTGCAGTTTTCATAACTGCAAGAGATACGGAGGGGGCACAGCTGCTGCTCAACCAGGTCATGCGCAGAGTCATCTCCTGGATGGAAGATCACGGGCTATCCTTAGCATTACAGAAAACAGAGATCGTACTACTAACGAAGAACCGCATCAACACCTTGCGCATCTTCACCGTAGGTGACGCGACGGTCCAGACTAAGCCGTCTGTCAGGTACCTAGAAGTAATTCTCGATTTTAAACTTTATTACGGAGAGCATATAAGAAGAGTAGCTGACAAGGCGGCAAAAGTAGTATCCGCGCACGGCACACAAATGGCCAATGTCAACAGTCCCCGGCCGTGCATTAGGCGACTACTCATGAGTGCCGCCGAAGCAGTGAAGCTGTACGGCGCAAAAATAAGGTCCGAGGCGCTGCGAAAGAAAAAATATCGCAAGCGCATAGCCGCGGTACAGTGGAGGGGCGCTCTCCTAATCGCGTACTCCTACCGCATGGTCTCTGAGCCCGCGGTACTAGTGATTGCGGGAGTATTCCCGATAGATCAACTAGCCAAGTAGTGACAATTCGTCCACCAGCAGAGGTCTGTTTTGGGTAAGGAGGAAGAATCGAGGCTCGCCAAGTCTATTCTATCGCTATTATCGTCATTATCGTTATCATTATTATTAATATTATTATTATTATTATTATTATTATTTTATCGTAAATATCGTTATTATCGTTATTATCGATATTATTGTTATTATCAATATCGCATTTACGTTATTAACGTTATTATCTATATTATCTTTACTTCTATCGTTATCATCTTTATTATTGTCATTATTGTTATTATTGTTATTATTGTTATTATTATAAACTTAATTATTGTTATTATTATTATCAGAATTTTCTTCTGTAAATATTGTTATTATTATTATTATTATTAATATTACTATTAATATTATTATCGTTATTATTGCTATAAATGTTAATATCGTTATTATTGTTATTATTATAATCATTATTATCGTCATAACAGTTATTATCTTTATAAGTATTATAATTATTATCGTTACTATCGTTATTAATTTTATTATTCTTATCGTAATTATCGTCATTATCGTTATCATCGTTATTATTATTATTATTATTATTATTATTATTATTATTATTATTATTATTATTATTATTATTATTATTATTGTTATTATCGTTATTATGGTTTTGATCGACATTATTACTATTACTATTATCGTTACTATCCTTATTATCGTTATTATGTTCATTATCGGTATATAACTATTATTATTATTTTTACTGTTAATATTATTATTATTGTTATTACTATTTTTATCGTTATTATTGATATAATAATAATTATTATTATTATTGTTATTATCGTTATTATCGTTAGTATGGTTATCTTCATATTATCATTATCGGTATTATCTTTGTTATTGTAATTATTATTATCGATAATATCGTTATTATCTTTATTATTGTTATTATTAATACCTTTATTATTTTTATGATCGTTAGTATTGTTATTTTTATTGCCATTATTATCGTTATAATCATTATTTCCGTTATTATCGTTATTATTGTTATTACTATTGTCGCTATTATCATTATTATTAATATCGATAATATCGTTAGTATCGTTATTGTTGTTATTATTATTATTATTATTATCGCTTTATCGTAATTATTGTTCTATCTATTACAGATTTAATTGGTGTTATTGTTGTTATTATTATAACTATTATTGTTATAATCGCAAATATTGTTATTGCCGATATTATTATTATTGTTATTAACGTTATTATCTTCATTATCGTTATTATTGTTATGATTATTAATATCGTTAAAATCGTTATTAATATTACTATTATTAATGTTAATTTCGTTGTTTTCTTTATTTTATTATTATCATTGTTATTGTTATTGTTATTATCGATATTATCGTTATTCTCGTTATTATTTTTATTATTATTACCGATGTTATCAGTATTAATGTTATTATTATTATAATTATTACAGTTAAAATCTCCAATATTTTTATTATCAATATAATAATTATTATTATTATCGCTATTATCTTTATTATCGCTATTTTTATTAGTATTAGTATCTTCATTTACGTTATTAGCATTATTATCGGTATAATCGTTATTATCGTAATTATCGTCATTAACTTTATTATTGTTATTTTTATTATTATCGTTATTGTCTTTGTTATTGTTATTATTATTATCGGAATTAGCGTTATTATCGTTATTATTGTTATTATTATTATCGTTATTATTGTTCTTCTGGTTATTATTGATATTATCATTATTAATACTATTTTTAATAACGTTATTATTGTTCCTATTATTATCACTATTATCGTTATTATTGTCATTATTGGTATTATTATTATCGTTACTATCGCTATTCTTGTTATTATCAATAATATTGTTTTAATTATTATCGTTACTATCATTATTATCGTTATTAGTATTATTAATATTATCGTTATTAACGTCATTATTATTATTATTATTATCGTTATTATCGTTTATATTGTTATTATAATTACTCTTATTATGCTTATTATCGTTATTATCGTTATTATGGTTAATATTATCATCGTTATTGTCGTAATTATTGTTAATATCGTTATTATTATTATTATTACCGTCATTATCGTTATTATAATTATCGTTATTATCGTAATTATCGATATTATTGTTATTATTGTAATTATTATTATCGTTACTATCGTTAGTATCGTTATTATCACTATTATAATTATTATTATTATCTTTATATACGTTATTATCGTAATTATTATTATTGATATTTTCGTTACTACCGTTATTATTATTATCGTTAGTATCATAATTATGTTTAGTGTCGTTATTATTATTATTATTATTATCGTCATCATCGTTATTATTATCGTTATTATCGTTATTATCGTTATTTTTGGTATTACTATTATCATTATTATCGGTTTTATCGTCATTATTGCTATTATTATTTTAGTTATTAACGTAATTATCATTATTATTTTTTTTATTAATATCGTTATTATCATTATTTAGTTATTATCGTTATTATTATTATAATTATCATCGTTATTATCATTATTATTTTAATTATTACTAATAATATTATTATTATTATTAACGTTAATATCGGTGTTATCGTTATTATTGTTATTATCTTTATTATAATTAATTTTATTTTCATTATGATCGTAATTATCGTTTTTATTATTCTTAATATTGTCGATATTATTGTTAATATTTTTATCGTTATCATCTTTATTATCGTTATTTTTGTTATTATTACTATTATTATTATCGTTATTTACGTTGTTATCGTTGTTATTATTTTCGTCATTATCTTAATAATCGTTATTATCGTTAATATTATTATTATTACCATCATTATCGTTATTATTGTAATCGTTATTATGGAGATTAACTTTATTACGCTTATTATTTTTTTATTGTTATTATTACTATTATTATTATCAATATTAACATTATTATCGGTAATATTATTATCATTAATATTATTAATGTTATTATCGTTGTTATCGTTATTATTGTTATTATTATTTTCGTTAATATCTTTATTTATGTTATTTTTCTTACCGCTATTATCGTTATTATTGCTATTATTATTATAATTATTATCGTTATCATCATTATTATAGTTATTATCGTTATTATTCTTATTATAATTATATTTATTATCGTTAATATCGTTGTTGTCTTTATCATTATTATTATTATTATCGTAAATTTCGTTATTATCGTTATTATTATTACTATTATTATCGTTATCATTGGTATCATTATAATCGTTATTATCCTACTTATCGTTATTATAGTTATTATCGTTATTATTATTATTATTATTTTTATTATTATCATTATTATTATTATATTTATCTACATCATTGTCATTATTGTTCTTATCGTTATAATTATTATTATTATTATTATTATTATTATTATTATTATTATTATTATGAATTTTGTCGTTATTATCTTTATTACTGTTATTATTACTATTATTATTATTATCGTTATTATCGTAATTGTCGTTATTATCATTCTTATTAATATTATGATCATCGTCATTATCGTCATAATTTTTATCGTTACTATCATAATTATCGTTATTATTGTTATTACTATTATTTTTTTTCGTTTTTATTGTTATTATTGCTATCATTATTATGGATAATAACGTAATTATCGTTACCATTTTAATTATTATTATCGTTGTTATCCTTATTAATATTATTATTATCATCGTTATTTTCGTTTTAATCGTTATTATTGTTATTATTAATTTCGTCAATATCTTTATTATTGTTAATTTTATTTCCGTTATTATCGTTATTATTGCTATTATTATTATAATTATTATCCTTATTATCATTATTATAGTTTTTATCGTTATTATTCTTATTATTATTATCGTTATTATCGTTAATATCGTCCTTGTTTTTATTATTATTATTATTAGTATCGTAAATATCTTTATTATCGTTATCTTTATTACTATTATTATCTTTATCATCGGTATTATTATTATCGTTATTGTCCTACTTATTGTTATTATCGTTATTATCGTTATTATTGTTATTATTGTTATTATTATTATTATTATTATCATTATTATCGTTATTAATGTTATTAACGTCATTATCGTTATTATCGTTATTATAGTTATTATAGATATTATCATTGTTATTACTGTTATTATTATCGTTATTATCGATAATAGTATTATTATTATTATTATTATTATTATTATTATTATTATTATTATTATTATTATTAATTTTGTTGTTATTATCTTTATTTCCGTTATTATTACTATTATTATTATTATCGATATTGACGATATTAATGTTAATATTTTTATTACTACTATCAATATTACCTTCATTATCGCTTTTATCGTTTTTATCATTTTTATCGTTATTATCTTTAATATCGTTATTATCTTTATTATAATTATTATTATTATTACCGTTATTATCGTTGTTACCGTTATTATTGTTATTATTGTTATAACTATTATTATTGATAATACCGTTAATTTTATTATTATTATTATCGAAATTATCGTTATTATGATTATTTTTATTATTGATATTATCATTAATATTTTTATTATTCTTATCGATATTATCGATTTATCGTTATTATTATTATCGTTATAATCGTTATTATCGTTTTACCGTTAGTATCGTTATTACCGTTATTATTGCTATTATTATTATTATTATCGGATTATTTTTAATATTGTTACTGTTATTATCGAATTTATTGTTATTATCGTTATTATTACTATTATTATTATAATTGTTGTTATTCCCTTTATTATCGTTATTATTATTATTAATACTCTTATTATTATCATTAAATCGTTATTATCGTTATTATTATTATTATTATTATTATTGTCGTTATTACCTTGATTATCGTTATTGTTATTATTATTATTGTCGTTATGATCGCTATTAAGGTTATTATTATTATTTTTATTATCGTTATTATCGTTATTATTATAATCGTTATTATCGTTATTATCGTTATTATTGTTATTATTATATTTATTAATATCGATATTGTTGTAAATATTGCTAATATTATTATCGATATAATCGTTATTATTATTACTATTATTATTGTTATCATCGGAATTATTATAATCGTAAGTATCGGTATGATTATAATCGTTATTATCCTACTTATTGTTATTATTGATATTATCGGTAATATTTTTATTATTATTATCGGAATTCTCGTTATTATTATTATTATTATTATCGATAGTATCGTTATTATTTTTATAATTATTATCGATATTATTATTGTCATCGTTATTTTTATTATCGTTATTATCGTTATTATCGTTGTTATCTTTATTATTGTTCTTATTATCGTTATTATTGTTCTTATTATTATTATTATCGGTATTATCGTCAATACTTGTTATTATTATTATCGATTTTATCGTTATTATTGTAATTACTATTATTATTATTATCGTTATTTTCGTTTAAATTGTTATTACTATTATTGTCTTATCGTTTTTTCGTTAATATTGTTGTTATTGTTGTCGATATTATCTTTATTATCGTTATCATTGTAATCGCAGTGATCGTTATTATTGTTATTATTTTTATTATTACTACTATTATTATCGTTATCATCGTTTTTATGGTTACTATTATTATTATTACTATTATCGTTATTATCGTTATTTTCGTAACTAATATTTTTATTATTATCAATGTTATCGTTATTATCCATATAATCATTATTATCGTTATTATAATTATTATTATTATCGTTATTATTGTTTTTATCGATATTATCCTTATTTATGTTATAATTATTATCGTTTTTTCGATATTATGTATATTTCCGTTATTATTATTATTATAATTATCGTTATTTTCTTTGCAATCGTTGTTATTGTTCTTATTATTATAATGATTATCGTTAATATCGTTATTATTGTTATTATTATTATTATTATTATTTTTATTATTATCGATTTTATCATTATTATCATTATTATAGTTTTTATCGTTAATATTGTTATTTTAGTTTTTATTATTATTATTAATTTTGTCACTATCCTTAAAGTTGTTTTTATTTTTACCGTTCTTATCATAGTTATTTTTATCGTTATTATCGTTATTATTATATTAGTGTTATTACTGCTACTATTATTATCGTTTAATAACGATATTATCGTTATTTTGTTATTATTAATATTATTATTATTATTATTAACGTTTTTATCGTTATTATTATTTTTATCGTTATTACTATTAGTATTATTAACGTTACTATCCTGATTAGTGTTATTATTGTTATTATTATTATTATCTTCATTATCGCTATAATTACTATCATTAATGTAATTAATATCGTTATTATCTTTAGTATCGTTAATATCTTTATTTTATTAATATTGTTATAATCGTTGTTATTGTTACTATTATTATCGATATTATCGTTATTATCGTTATTATTGTTATTATTATTACCTTTATTATTATAATTATTATTACTACTATTATCGTTATTGACGTTATTGTTTTTATTATTATTATCGTTTCTATAGTTTTTACTGTTTATATTTTTATTATTGATATTAATTTTATTATTATTATTATCGTTATAATCGTTTTTATTGTTATTATCGTTACTATTGTTATTACTATTATTATATTTATTGTTATAAACGTTGTTATCGTTATTATTGTTATCGTTATTATAGTTATTATCGTTGTTATTTTAATTATGGTTATTATTAATATTATTATTGTCGTTATTATAGTTTTTGTCGTTATTATTTCTATTATTTTTGTCGTAATTATCGTTATTATTGTTATGATTATTATTATTATTATCGTTATTAATGTTATTATCGTTATTATTGTTAATATTATTACTATAATTGTCTATATTAACATTATTACTGTTATTATTATTATCATTAGTTTCGTTATTATTATTATCGTTACTATCATCAGTATTCTTATTATTATTATTTTTATGATCGTTACTATCTTTATTATTAGTATTATTATTATCGTTATTAATGAAATTATCGTTATTTATTTTATTACTATTATCGTTATTGTCGTTATTATCGTTATAATTATTATTATTAATATCATTATTAACGTTATTATCATTATTATTGTTATTATTATTATTATTATTATCGTAATTACCCTTAATATCGTTATTATCGTTATTTTTGTTATTAACAATATCGTTGTTATAGGTATTATCGTTATTATCGTTATTATTATTATTATTGATATTATTATTATTTTCGTTATTATCACAAAGTTTTGAAGAGGACCATTAAGGCCAGTCAACGACGGTGCTGGAAGGACCTCTGCTTGGATGTCGATCAGAATCCGTGGGGATTAAAGTACCAGATCGTCACTCGTAAGCTGGGCACTCGAACGCAAGGAAACCCTCAGGATGCTAAGACTCTTGAATACATAGTGCATACTCTATTCCAGTCACAGCCGAAGAGTGTGATTATCATGTCAGCGCCTGGTATAAATGAGTCGCCAAAATTCATGGAAGAAGAGCTATTTAGGACCGCATCTTCTATGCAGAACAAGATAGCTCCAGATCCCGACGGACTTCTAGCAGAAGTAATTAAAGTCGTCGCGCAAAGTCATTCTGAGCTCTTGCTAAACATGTACAACATATGCCTCAGAGGAGGCATCATCCCCGCCCCGTGGAAGAATCGAGGATTGTGCTCCTCGAGCAAGTGCAAGGGTCGAGCAAATGCAGCATCGTCATATAGGCCTATCTTTATGCTAGATACAGCTGGCAAGCACCTGGAGAAGCTGCTTAGGCCACGGCAGGACGCAGCTCTCCACCATTCACGCAGTTCAGGAGGTTGTCACGGCCGCTAAAATGACGGAGTACGGGATTCACCATTCCCGCCCTTCGTGTCTGCTGGCCTTCTTAGACGTGAGAAATGCCTTCAACTCCGTCCGGTGGAACTTGGTAATGGAAGCGCTCGAACGTAATTTCTGAAATCTGGAGTACCTACTCCAAATTCTCGGGGATTATCTGAACGAGCTCTTCCTAGAATACAATACTGGCGACCGTCCAAGATGCTTGGAGTTAATATTGGTGGCTGCTCAGGGCTCTATACTAGAACCGAATATCTGGAATATTTTCTACAAAGGTATCCAACGTATGGCAGTCCCTGACGACGCTTTCTTGGTTGGGTACACAGACGACATTGCAGTTGTCATAACTGCAAGAGTCACGGTGGGTGCACAGCTGCTGCTCAACCAAGTCATGCGTAGAGTCATCTCCTGGATAGAAGAACATGAGCTATCCTTAGCAGCTCAGATAACAGAAATCGTGCTACTATCGAAGAAGCGCATCAACAACTTGCGCAGGTTCACCGTAGGAGACGCGAAGGTTCAGACTAAGCCTTCCGTCAGGTACCTAGGAGTAATGCTCGATTGCAAACTCTATTACGGAGAGCATATAATAATGGCATCCGACAAGGCGGCAAAAGTAGTAGCCACGCTGGGTACACTCATGGCCAATGATCACAGTCCTCGGCCGTGCATTAGGCGACTACTGATGCGTGCCATCGACGCAGTGATGCTGTACGGCGCGTAAGTATGCGCCGAGGCGTTGTAAAAAGAGAAATATCGCAAGCGCATAGCCGCGGTACACAAGAGTGTCCACTCTCCGTATCGTGTGCTCCTACAGCACGGTCTCATAGCCCGCAGTGCTAATTGTCGCCGGGGTAATCCCGATCGACCTACTAGCCAAGGAGAGACAATTCGTCCATCAGCAGAAGCCCCTTCTGGGGAAGGAGGAGGCATCAAAGAAACCCAGGTCTAACAGCATCGAGACCTGGCAAAGCAGATGGGAGCAGGAACCTAGGAGCAGATGGACTGCCCGACTCACCGGTCGACTTGACAACTGGATAAACCGAGAGGCGGTTAAGGTCAATTTCTACCTCACCCAATTCTTAACAGGGCATGGCTTGTTCCTCTCCTACCTTGCAAAAATGGAGAAAGTAGCAGACGGTAACTGCCCCTATGGGGACTCGATCAACGATGATAGACACCACACATTCTTCATATGTACCCGGTGGACCACCGAACGATTTGCCTTGGAGCAGGAGCTCGGACACATCTCGTTGGACAACGATGTAGAGAAAATGCTGCGAGGGCAGGAGTGGAACAGGGTGGCCTATTATGTGAGGGAAATCTTCCGCAAGGAGAAGATGGATATGGATGGCCCATAGACGTGCCATCAACGTTGCTCCAGGTTCCTGCCACGTAAAGCCAAATGAGAGAGACCAGTTTCGGGACATGATGCAGTGGCGCCATCTCGAATTAATGCTACATGGCGGTGCCGGAGTGGTTTCACTATGCCAATAGGATGGAAATAAGTTTCGTCGGTAGTGCCTATTCCAACGATGAGCCCGACACTCCAGGCACATTAACGGGGGACCCAATTGGTAAAGGGTTCCTCTAGGGTCCCTGGGTCACTGCGTAAAGTTAGGCATTCTCAGACAATCAAAAAAAAAAGAAAAAAAATATTGTTATTATCGATGTTATTGTTATTATATTTATTATAATTATCTTTATTTTTGTTATTATCCTTATTATTGTTTTCGTTATTATAGTTATTATCGTTATTGTTGCTATTATTGTTATTATTATTATCGATAATATCGTTATTATCATTATTATCGTTAATATTGTTATTATTATTAACATTACTCTCGTTAATATTATTATTATTTTATCGTTATTATCGTTATTATTGTTATTATTATTGTTATTATTATCGTTATTATCGTTATTAATATTATTATAATTATTCTCATCGTAATCAACGATATTTTTCTTATAATTATTACCGATATAATCGTTATAATCCTTACTATTATTATAATTATTATCGTTATAATCGCTATTATTTTTATTATCAACATTTCTGTTATTATTATTTTCGTATATTATCGTTATTATCGTTATTATTATTATTATTACTACCGTTATTATCGATATTATCGTTACTATCGATATTATCGTCATTATCATCGTTAATATCGTCATTATCGTCATTATCGTTATTATTGTTATAATTATTATTGTCGTTATAATCGTCATTATTGATATTATTATTATCGTTATTAGCGCTATTATCGTTAATATCGTTATTATTTTTACTTTATTATTACCGTTACTATCGTTGTTATTGTTGTTATTATTATACATATTATCGTTATTATCGCTATTGTTATTATTATTATTAACGTTATTATTATTTTTATTATTATTTTTATTATTATTATTATTATTATCATTATTATCTTTATTAACGTTATCATTGTTATTATAATTGTCGTTCTATCGTTCCTCTTGTTATTATTATTTTTATTCTTATTATTATTATTTTATTATATTTATAATCATTATTATCATTACTCACGTTATTATTGCTATTACTATTATTATTAATATCGTTAATATCGTTGTATTCGTTATTATATTTATTATTATTATTTTCATTTTCGTTATTATCCTTATTATTGACATTGTCATTAGAGTCATTATCGTTATTATTGTTATTTTCGCTATTATTTTTATTATGATTATCGTTATTTCCGTTACAATCGTTGTTATCGTTATTGTTGCTATTATTATTATCGTTATTATCGTTATTATCGTTATTATTTTTATTATTATTGCCGTCATTATCATTAATATTGTTATTACTATTTTTGTTATTATCGTTATCATTATTACTGTAACTTTTATTATCGTTATTATAGTTATTTCTTTTATCGTTGTCACGGTTATTATCCTTACTTTCGTTCTAATTATTGTTATAATTATTAATGTTCTTTTTGTTGGTATCGTTATTGTTATTAATATTATCATTAACATTGTTTTTATTATTATTTATATTATCGTTATTATAGTTATTATCATTATTATTATTTTTATTGTCATTATTATCGTTATTATCGTTATTATCATTGATATCGTTATTATCGTTATTCATATTATCATTATTATCGTTATTATCGTCATTATCGTAAATATTATTATTATTATCGTTATTATCGTTATTATTGTTACTATCGATATTATTATTATTACTATTATATTTATTATTGTTATTATTGTAGTGGTTGTTATCGTTATTATCGTTATTATGTCTGATATTATTATTATTATATTCGATATTATCGTTAATATTGTTGTTATTATTACCGATATTATTGTTATCCTTATTATTATTACCGTTAACATCGTTATTATCGTTGATATCGTTGTCATCTTTATTATTATTATTATTATTATTATTATTATTATTATTATTATCGTAAATATCGTTATTATTATTATTATTATTATTATCGTTATTATCGTTATTTTTATAATCGTTATTATCGTAATTATCGTTATTATGATTAATATTGTCATTATCGTAATTATTTTTATTAATATTATCGTTATTATTATCGTCATTATCTTTATTATTTTTATTATTGTTATTTTTATTATTATTTTTATCGATATTTTAGTTAATATTGTTATTATTATTATCGATATTATCGTTATTTTGGTTATTATTAATAACTATCGTTATTGTCGTTATTACTGTTATTATTATAATCGATATTATCGTTTATATTCTTATTATAATTATCGATATTATCGATATTTTCGTATATATTACTATCGTTATTATCGTTATTTTGTTATTAATGTTATTATTGTTATTATTACTATCATTATTATCGTTATTATTGTAATTATCGTTAGTATTATTACTATTATTATTATTATTATTATTTTCGTTATTAGCGTTATTTTTACTACCCCTGTTGTCGTTATTATTGATAATATTATGACAATTATTATCGTTGTTGAAATAATTAACGTTATTATAGATAATATTGTTACTATTATTATCGCTATTATCGTTAATATCCTTATTTTCGATATTATTAATATAATTATTATCGTTATTATCGTTATTCTTATTTTCGTTATTATCGTAAATATCGTTATTAATTTTATTATTATTTCCGTCATTATCGTTATTATCGATATTATTTTATTATTATTATCGTTATTAGCGTTATTAATATCATCCTTTTTATTGTTATTATTATTATTACTATTATTATCGTTCTTATCGCTATTATTGTTATTATTATTATCGATATAATCTTCATTAGCATTATTATTTTTATTATTATAATCGATATTATTGTCAGTAGCGTTAATATTGCTATCGTCATAATCGTTTTTTATTGTTACTATTATTATTACTATTATAATAATCGTTATTATCGTTATTATTAGAATAATTATTATCGTTATTATCGTAAATATCGTTATTAAATCTATTATTATTGCCTTTATTATCGTTATAATCGTTATTATCATTATTATTATTAATATTATTATCGACATATTCGTCATTATTGTTATTATCGTTATTATTATTATTATCAATATTGTTATTGTCGTTATTATCGTTATGATCGTTATGATTATTCTCTTTATTATCATTATAATCTTTTATTATCGTCATTTTTGTTATTATTATTATCTTTTTATCGTTATTATTATTACAATAAATCTTATTGTCGTTATTATCGTTATTATTGTCATTATTATTTTTGTTATTTTCGTTACTACCGTTTTAACTGTTAATATTGTCATTATTGTTATTATTATTATTATAATTATCGTGCTAATCGTTATTATAGTTATAATAGTTATTATTGTTATAATTATTATTAATATTACCGTTATTATCGATATAATCGAATTTTTTGTTATTGCTAGCATCTTTAATATTGTTATTATTGTTATCGTTATTAACGTTATTATCGTTATTATTGTTATTTTGCTATCATTAGTATTATTATTATTGTTATTATCTTTATTATTGTTATTTTTATTATTGTCATTTTCGTTATTATTATTACCTTTATTTTTGTAATAAGAGTAACTATAGTTATTGTTAATATTGTTATTATCGTTATTATCGTCATTGTTGTAATTATTATTATCGATATTATCGTTATTGTGGAAATTATTGTTAATATTACTATTATTATTATCGCTATTATGGTTATTATCGTTATAATTGTTATTATTATTATTATTATCGTTATTATCGTAATTATCGTTAATATCGATATTATCGCTGTTATTGTTATTATTGTTATTATTACTACTATTATTATCGTAATTACAATTATTATCATTATATTATCGTTATTATCGTTATTCTTATTATTATTACCGTCATTATAGTTAGTATTATTTTCGGTATTATCGATAATATCTTTATTATGGTTATTATTGTGGTTATTATTATTATCATTATCGTCATTAACGCTATAAATATTATCATTAATATCGTTATTATCGTTATTATCGGTATTATTGTAATTACTATTATTGTTATTATAATCTATATTATCGTTAACATTGTTATTATTACTATTGTTATTATCGTACTTATCGTTAATATTGTTATTATCTCAATGATTATTATTATTATTATCGTTATTATCGGTATTATTGTTATTAACGTTATTATTTTTATTATTGTTTTCTTTATTATCGTTAATATTGTTACATTTAATAGAGTTATTATCGTCATTATTGGTATTATTATGATAATTATTATCGTTGTTAGAATTATTATCATTATTATCTTTAATATTCTTATTATTATTATCGTTATTATCGTTGTTATTATTATTATTATTATCGTTATTAACGTTATTATCTTCATTATTATTATAGCTATTATCGTTATTTATGTTATTATTATTATCTTTATTATTGTGATTATTTTTATTATTGTTATTTTTAATATTATTTTCATCGTCATTATCGTTATTATTTTTAATTCTATTAATTTTTTTTCGTTATTATCATTATTATTGCTATTATTGTTATTGTTAATATTATTATTATCGACATTATCGTTATAATTGTTATTATTATCAACGTTATTATAGTTAATATCATTAAAATTATTATCGCCATTAACGTTATTATCATTATTATATTTTGTTATGTTAATTTCGTTATTATTATTATCACTATAATCTTTATTATTGTTATTATCGTTATTATCATTATTATTTTTATTGTCGTTACTATCGTTATTATCTTTATTATTATTATTATTATTATTATTATTATCGTGTATATTGTTATTATTTTTATTATTATTACCGTTATTAATGTTATTATCATTATAATTGTCATAATTATTATCGTTATCACCTTTATTATCCTTCCTTTCGTTATTATTAATATTATTATTAATGTTATTATCGTTGTTATCGTTAATACTGTTATTATTATTTTCGTTAATATCGTTCTTATTGTGATTTTTATTACTGTAAATATCGTTATTATTGCTATTATTAATATAATTATTATCGTTGTTATTATTATTATAGTTATTATCGTTATTATTATTATTATTATTATCGTTATTATCGTTTAAATCGCTATTATTGCTATTACTTTTATTATTGTTGTCTATATTATCGCTATTATGTTTATCGTTTTTATCGTTATTATCGTTATTATTGTTATTATTATTATTATTATTATTAACGATATTATCGTTGTTGTTCTTAATATTTTTATAGTTATTATCGTTATTATCGTAATTATGATTATCAGTATTTTCGTTATTATCGCAAATATGATTATTGGTATTATTGTTATTATCGGTACTATCGTTATTATCGTTATTATCATTATTAATGGTATAATCGTTAATATCGATATTATCTTTACTATTATTAAAATAATTATCGTTATTAATGTAGGTATCGTTATTATTATTATAAATATTGTCATTATTATCGTTAATATTATTATCGTTATAATCCTTATTATCGATGTTATTGTTATTATTACTACTATTATTATCGTTACTATCATTATAATTTTTAATATTGTTATTTTCGATTCATCATTATTATTGTAATTGTTATAAACGTTATTATCTTTATTATTATTATTGCTTTTATCGTTATTGACAGGATTATCTTTAACCAAATTATCGTATTTAACGTTATTATCGTCATTATTAATATTATTGTCATCGTCATTATCGTTATTATTATTATATTTACTATCGTTATTATCGTTATTAATGTTATTATTATTATTCTTTTTTTCGTTATTATCGTTATTATTGCTATTATTTCAATTATCGTTACTTTTAATATTGTTTTCATCGTTATTTTTGTTATTTTTATTACCGTTATTATCGTTTTCATTGCTATTATTATTATAATTTTTATCGTTATTATCATTATTATAGTTATTGTCGTTATTATTGTTATTATTATTATCGTTATTATCGTCAATATCGTTTTTATGACTATTGTTATTATTTTTATTGTCGTTAATATTGTTATTATTATTATCGTTTTTACCATTATTATCGTTATTATTGTTATTAATTTTATTATTATCTATATATTCGTTTTTATTGCTATTCTTTATAACGATATTATCGCTATTATCGTTATTATTTTTATTATTATTATTATTTTTTCGTTATTATCTCTTTCATCGTAATTATCGTTATTATCGTTATTATTATTTTTATTATTATCGTCATTATCGTTATAATTAATATCGTTAATATCGTTATTATCGTTATTATCGGTATGATTGTTATTACTATTATTGTTATTATTATCGAAGTTATTGTACTATTATCGTAAGTATCGTTATTATCATTGTCATGGTTGGTATTTACATTAGTAGTGTCGTTTTTATCATTACTATTATTGCCGTTATAATCTTTATTAACGTTATTATTGTTATTATTATCATTATTATTATTGTTATAGTCGTTAATGTTGTTATCATGCATATAGTATAATATCTTAATTTTTTTTAATTTAACTCGTATTAATTAGGGTGAAGTGACAAACGAAAATGTGTTTCTCTGTGAACAAAGAAACGACAATTCACGTTTATTGTTCACTCTGTTAAATTTTATATTTTACTATCGTATTACTTCTCTCATCTACATTCTATTTCCTACTGCCAGATTCTCTCTCCAAATCTTAATGGCTCGATTTGAATGTAACAAAAGAATTTATATATAACAAAAACAAAGGAATGTTGGGTCATGAGACGCGTGACAAATCTACCTGGAGAAAGTATACTTTCTTTACATCTCCCCCCTTCTCGGATAAAATGTCTACAATTTTTAGTCCTCTTCTCCATCTTCTGATATCTGAAGTAGTTTTGTTATGTGGAAGAATCCGGTTTCTTGTTTCTGTTTCCCCGTTTTTATTTCGTATATAGACTCTGAAATTTTTTTTATTATTTGGAAAGGGCCAATTCTCAATTCCTCTAATTTCTTTCTATTCAACCTATTGCCATCTTCTATATATACCAAATCTCCTGTGTTAAATTGGTGATTCTTTCTATTCTTGTTAAATATTCTTTTGTTATATTCATGTGATCTTTTTGTTCTTTCTAGGGCTAGTTCTTTATCTCTTATCCAATTTGTTTTATCATTTTTTCTTTTTTTTATCACTTCGGGTAGAATGCTGGTGATTGTCCCATCTAACAAATATTTAAGCGTGAAGCCGGTTACTGTATGCTCTGTTTCATTGTATTTATCCAAACATTCTATAGCGATCGTTGTCCAAGCTCTTTTTTTTCCTTTCCCGTTTATTCTGCATCTTATTTTGTTTACTAATGTCTGATTCATTCTCTCGTTCAGACCGTTGGAAAAGGGCGCATTGACAGCCGTAAAAATCAGTTTCGTATCCTTTTTTATGAGAAATTCCATACATTCTTTTGAGTTTATTCCCGGGTATTGATCTGCGAGTATCACTCCTATTTTGTCGGTTTCTAGTATTCCACTTATCAGCTTGATGAAATCCGTTGCACTCTGGGTTTTTGATGTTCTCATGAACGCGTATCTTGTAAAATGATCCACCAGTAAATGAAGGTATCTTTTTGTTGATCTTTGTCCTCCGAAGCCTCCGATGGTATCTATTGACATGATTTCGAACGGTTTCGTTGCCGGTCCTAGTTGTGACATCCGTTCATATTTTCCTTGTCCCCTGGATTTGTTCTTAATGCATATTTCGCAGTTTCGGCAAACTTTTTTTATATTTGCTGTTATTCCTTTAGCTGTGTAATAAGGGGATATCCTGCTTATCATTTGTTTGATGCCTATATGACACCATTCAGAATGTATTTCTTTAATTAATTTTTAGCTTAGTTCTGTAGATAAGATTATTTTTTCTTTGTTTCTAATTTTTTTTATAGAATATCCCGTCTTTTTCTATTAGTTTTGATTTTGTTTTTTGCAATGTTATATTTTCTTTTTGATCTGTTTTTATTTCTTTTATTTTTATTAGGTTGATTATTCTTAGTATTTCTTCCGTATTTTCGGATGATTCCAGTACTGGATTTCTGCATAGACTATCTGCTTCAGCGTTATCTTTTCCCGGAATATATTTTATTTGAAAGTCATATTGAGATAAATAATATGTTAATTCTCCAAGTTCTTCATCTGTTCTAGCTTTTATGTTCGTACCTTCTAATGTTTTATGGTCTGTGAATATCGTAAATTTTCTTCCGATCAAACAATGTTGCCAATATTTTACCGCTTCCTTGATTGCCAGGCATTCTAAGTAAATTGCCTTTTTTCTCTTTTGTGAATCATTTAACTTTTTCGAAAAGTATGCTATTGGCTTTTCTTGACCATCACTCTGTACTTGCTTAAATATCGCACCAATGCCTTCCAGTGATGCATCCATGTAAATTCTTATTGGTAAATTCCTGCCAAATATTTGCAACTCTGGTTGAGAGCATAGTAGATTTTTTATACCTTTGAAGGATTTCTCACACTCTTCAGACCATATGAACTTTTCATTTTTCCTTAACAGTCTATGTAATGGGTCTAGTAGTATTGAGCTTTTCGGTATGTATTCGTGATAAAAGTTTATTTTTCCAAGAAATTGTCTAATGTTCTTTTGAGTTTTTGGAGTAGAAAAATTTCGTATTGAAATTAGATTATTCTTTACTGGTCTTACTGTATTGTGCTCTATTATGTGTCCGAGATATTTCACTGATACTGTTGCAAATGTACATTTTTTAAATTTTAGTCTGAAACTTTCGTTTACTATTGCCTTCATTACTCTTTCTATGTGTTCTATGTGTTCTTCAAATGATACTGAAAAAATTAATATGTCCTCTATGTAATTCTCTGAAAAATCTTTCAGTTTGTGCTTTCTTAGAATATTCGATAATATTCTCTGGAAAATGGCTGGTGATGTTTTTAGTCCGAATGGTAGACATGTCCATTGGAAGTGTCTCTCTTATGTAACGAATCCAATTTTTTGTCTATCTTCAATACGTAATGGAATTGACCAGAAAGCGGAATTTATATCTAATGTGGTGAAGTATTTACAGTTTCTTGCTTTTAATATTAAATCTTCTATTAATGGAAATGGTTGAGCTTGTGATGTAACTATCTTGTTTAATTCACAAAAATCTATACACAATCGTGATCGTTTGTTCTCATCTTTCTTGAATGCCAGAGTTACTGGTGCTGCAAACGGACTATAAGATTCTTTGATCAATTTATTTTCTAATAGTTTTGCTACTTGATTTTCTATCTCTTTTTTATCTTCTATAGCGCACCTATATGGTCTCTTACTGCAGTACTTATCAACCAGTAAGTCTACTCGCGCTTCATAGTCCGAAACGGTGCCTACATCATATTTGTTTTTTGCAAATATAAAATTATATTTTTATATTAGTATTTTTATCTTTGTTTTTTTTGTATTATCCAAGTGATTCAGATCTGATCTAAATTCGTCCTCATTCACATGTTCGTTAAAGTTTATTTTAACTTCTTTTATTTCTTTCTTTGTATCCAATGTTCTTATATTTTCTTTTGTCTGTGTTTCTCTCTTTCGAGATATTTGTAGATTTTCATCTTGGGTTAGTTTGAATTTCTTTATCATATCCAACCCAATAATAAAATTTTCAAAGACATTTCTTTCTACAATAAATACGTCAACGTATTCTTCTTTATCGAAAATTTTTATTTTAATGGTTACTAAACCTTTTGTTTGTATCACATCATTGACCGTTTTTAAAAATATTTTATTTTTATCTTTTATTTCTTTTTCTTTTTTTTTATTTTAACTAGTCCCGAATTTATTAGAGAGACTTGGGAACCTGGGTCATATGTTCCGTTTACTTCTAACATCTCTTCTAATATCATCTTTATTTTGATCAATGGTGTGGTTATTAGTTTTTTGTTCCTTGCATAGGTCTACTTCTATCATCGAGTTGCTTTTGTTTATTCTGGTTTCTTTTCTAAACCAACAGGCGTCCTCTGAGTGATATCTAATACCTTTGTTTAGTTTTTCACAGTTCTTACATGGTCTTTTCTCTTCAAATTTCTTGTTGTTATCTTGTCTTTCCTCTTTCTTCTTTTTAAAATTGTTCTTACTTACCAGATTTTCACATTTCTTTATCTCCTATAATAGTTCTGTCGAATTTTGACACTTTTCTCTGTCTATCTTATTTCTTATAAATTCTGGTAGTCCTGCTGCTATAAGCATTATCAGGGTCTTCTCACCTATATTGTTGTCCATATCGAGTAGTAGTTTTTCCTTCTTCATAGCGTACTCCATCAGTGAACCTTCCTTATATCTGTCGATGTAGCGTATATACCTGTATTCCATCCCTTGTCTGCAAATGATTTCAAGAACTTTTGTTTCCATTCGTTCCAACTAGCCTCCATTGTTAACTCTGTTAATATTGCTGAGTGCCAATCCACACATACTCTGTCAAGGAATAATCTTAGGGTATCGATTTTTGTGTTATCTCTATTAATTTTGAATCTTCGACACTCTCTTTCAAATGTCTCCAATCATTGTTCTGCATTTGAATGTTTGCACACAAATTTTTCGATCATAAATTGTCCCAATATACCCTTTAAATCTATTTGGTTTTCTTTTTCCTGTGCGCGTTCTACTATGTCCTTCTCAACTACTTCGTCTAGGTATAAATCATTGAATATTACATTTCCAATTTCGTCGAAATACGTACTTTCCATTTTCTGTGTGCATTTAATCCATATTTTTTTCTCCTGGCCTCTTTGATTGAGGCTTTTTTTCATTCTCGTATAACCTTCCGTTTTTATTAGTTCGCTGTGATTACTTACGAATTTCTCGTTTCCGGCATTATGTATTTTTCTTTATCCTCAGTTGTGATAGAGATTATAGCAATCACGTTTGTTTTTCTCTCACTTGGTGATGAAACATATACTTTCTTTTCATATATAATACTAATAATAATTAATATAATAACCTAAATAATGATAATAATAATAATAATAATAATAATGATAATTATAATAATAATAATAATAACAATGATTACGATTTTAACGGAAATAACGTTAATAAAAATTAATTATAACAGTAATAACAACAATAACGATACTGACGATTATCATAATAATAATAATAACTACAATAACGAAAAAGATGAAAATGACGATGATAATTATATTAATAATACGATAATTACGATAATGACGACAATAATATTAATAATCCGAAGGATAATAATGATAATAACAATAATATTAATAATATTAATAACAATAATAAAGATAATAATGATTTTAACGATAATAACGATAATAATAATAACAATAATAACGATAATAAAGATAATAAAGATAATCACGATAATAATAATAATAATAACAATAATAACGATAATTAAGATAATAACGATAACAACGATAATAACGATAATAATAATAATAATATGAAGGATAATAACGTTAATAACTATAATAATAATTTTAATAATAATAATATTAATAAAGATAATAACGATAATAACGATAATATCAGTAGTAATAATAACAGTAATGACAATACTAACGATAATGATGATAAGAACGATAAAGATTATAATAATAATAACAATGATATGTATAATAACAATAATAATTATAAAAATGAAAACGATAATAATGTTAATAACTAGAGTAATAATAATAAGAATAACTATAATAGCGGTAATATCAATAATAATAATAAAAATAATGACCATAATAACGGTAATAACGATAATAATAATTATAACATTAACAATAGTAATAAGAAAAATGATAACGATAATAACGATAAGTACGATAAAAATAATAATAATAATTACGATAATAGCAATATTAATAATAACGATAATAACGATAATAATAATAAGGAAAATAAGAATAATAATGATAACAAAGATAAAAATAATAACAGTAATAACGGAAATAACGATAATAACGATACTAAAGAAAATAACGATTATAACGATAGGAAGAGTAGTAACAATAAAAATAATAACAATAATTACGACAATAATGGTAGTAATAGTAACGATAATAATGACAATGTCGATTATAATATTAACCATTTCAAAGATAATATCGATAATAACGGTAATAATAATAGAAATAATGGAAATAATATTAATAATAACGACAATAATGATAACAATATTAACTTAATGAACGATAATATCGATACGCATAATAACAATATTTACGGTAATAACGATAATAATAATAATAAAAATATCAATAACATCGATAACGATAATTACGACGATAATAATAAAGACAATAACGATAATAGTAAGAATACTAATAATCATAATAATGATAAAAACAATAATAATAATAATAATATCGATTATAATGATAATAACAATCAGAACAATAAAAATAATAACAATACTAACGATTGTAACTATAAAAACGATAATAACAATAATAATAAGAACGTTAAGAACGACAAAAATAATAACAATAATAACGAATATAACGATAATAACAATATAAACGATGATAACAAAAAAATGATAATAACGAAAATAACGATAATAACGATAATAAAGTTAATAAAAATAATAAAAATACCGATAATAACGAGGATAACGATAATAATAATAATAATAATAACAATAACAATAATACCGATAATAATGATAATAACGATTATAATAATTACTATAATAAAGAAAGTAAAGATAATAATAGTGTTAATAATAACAAAAATAACAATGATAACGATAAAAACATTACAATTATAACGATAATAAAAATAATAATAGTAAAGATAATAACGATAATAAGGATAATAACGATAATAATAATAATAATAATATTATTATTATTAACGCAAATAACAATAAAAACAATAATAACGATAATAACGGTATATTAATACGAAAATAACGAAACATATAACAATAATAATAACGATAATAACAATAATGTCGATAATAAGAATAATATTAATAACGATAATAAGGATAATAACGATATCATCAATAATATAATTACCAATAATATCAACAATATCGTCAATAACTATAACAATATAAACGTTAATAAAGATAATTATAATAATAATAATAACAATAATAAGATAATAAGGATGATAAATATAATAATATGAACAATAGTAACAATATTAACCAAATAAGAAAAATAATGATAATAATAAATGTTTTAATAACAATAATAACGATGATTACTATAGTAACGATTATAACGATTATTATAATTATAACAATAAAAATAATAACAGTATATACAATAAAACGATATTAGCTATAATAGTAATAACGAATATAAGGATTATAACGATAGCAACGATAATAATACTAATAATATTGATAATAACGATAATAACGATAATAGAAATAATAATAATAACGATAATAACGATAATAACGATAATTAAGATAACAACGGTACTAACAATAATAACGGTAATTAAGTTAATAATGATAATAACGATAATGCTGATAATAACGAAAAAATTATTTGTAATAACAATAATAACTATATAGACGATAATGTTAATAACAATAATAAAGAAAATAAGGACAGAAATATTAATAATAATAGAGGTAATAACGACATTAATGATAATAATAAGAGAAAATCTAACAATAATAAACGATATAAACGTTAATAATTAAAGTAACGAAAATAACGATATAGATAATAAAAATTATAACGATAATATCGTTTTTAATAATAATAACGATAATAACAGTAATAACGATAATAATAATAAAGATAAAAATAATAATAATAACGATAATAACGAAAGTAACATTAATAACGATAATGATAAAAACGTTAATAACGATAATAATAGAGGTAATAATAACAATAATAACAATAATAACGATAATAACGATCACAACGATAAGAATAATAACAATAATAAGGATAATATCTATAATAATAATAACAATATTAACGGTAATATAGATAATCATAATTATTGTTATAAAATAATATTAATAATATCGTTAATAATAATAATAATAATAATAACAATTATAAGGATAATAACGATGATAATGATAATAAAGATATTTATAATAATAATAGTAACAATAATAACAATAATAACAAATTATAATAATAATAATAATAATAGTGATAATAATGATACAAACGATGATAACGATAATAACGATAATTACAATAATAATAAAATTAATAAAGATAATATCGATATTAACGATAATAACGATTATCATATTAATAATAATAATAAAATTAATAAAGATATTATGGATAATAAGGATAATAATGATAATAGCTATAACGTTAATAATAGTAATAACAATAATGACAATAATAAAAGTATTTATAGTAACAATAATAACGATAACAACAATAATAACGATAATAATAATAATAGTAACAATAAAAACGGTAAGAATGTTAATAACTATTACATGGTGATAAAAGTAACATTAATTACAATAATAACGATGATAACGTCAATAATAATAATAATAATAATGATAATAACGATAATAATAATAATAATTACAAAAAAAAGGATAATAACGAAGACAACGTTAATTATGACAAATGTAATAGCGATAATAACCATAAAAACAATAATAATAATAACGATATTACTGATAAAATCGTTAATTATAATATTAATAATAACAATAATGTCATTAATAACGATATTCACAATTATAAAGATAATAATAATAAAAATAATAGCAATAATTATGAAAACAATGTAGATGATAATTACGATAATAATATTAATAATAATAAAAATAATAATGATAATAACGATAATAACGATATTAATAATAAAAATAATAAGGATAATAATGAAAATAACGATAATAATAATAATAGCGATAATAACGATAATACAGATAATGATGATAATAATTATGATAATGTAACGATAATACGAATTATAACGATAACATTGGTGATAATAAAAACATTAATATCGATAATAACGATCATATATATAACAATAATAATAATTATAATGAAAATAACGATATTAACGATAATAATAATAACCATAATAACAATAATAACAATAAAATAATAATAATAACGATGATATTAATATTAATAATAACAATAAGTACGATAATGAAATCTTAACGGCTAGATTTGTAGGTAACAAAAGAATTTATAGATAAAAAAAACAAAGAAAGGGCGAGCCATGAGAAGCGTGACAAATCTACCTGGAGAAAGTATACTTTCTTTACATATATAATACTAATAATAATAAATATAATAACTTTAATAACGATAGTAATAATAATAATAACAATGATAACGACATTAACAGTAATAACGATAACAAAAATTGTAATAGTTACAGTAATAACAATAATAACGATAATGACGATTATCATAATAATAACAATAACAAACAATAACGAAAAAATCGATAATGACGATAATAATAATAATAATCAGAAGGATAATAAAGATAATAACGATAATAGTAATAATAATAACAATAATAACGATAATAGTGATATTAACGATAATAACGACAAAATAATAACAATAATAACGATAATAAAGATAATAAAGATAATAACGATAATAATAATAATAATAACAATAATAACGATAATTACGATAAAAACAATAATAATTATAATAATAATGGAAAATAATAGCGATAAAATCGATAATATCGATAATAACGATAACAATATTAACATTAATAGAGATAATATCGATAAAAATAATAACAATATTAACGATAATAGCGATAATATTAATAATAACAATAACAATAATAACGATAATAAAGATAAAAACGACAATATTATTATCGATAATGACGACAATAGTAATAATAATAATAACGATAATAACGATAATAAGGATAATAATAATAATAATATTAAGGATAATAACGATAATAACTATAATAATAATTTTTATAACAATAATAATGTAAACGATCATAACGATAATAACAGTAGTAATAATAACAATAATATCAATACTAACGATAATGATGATAAGAACGATAATAATGATCATAACTATAATAATATTAACAAAAATAACTATAATAACGGTAATAACAATAATAAAAGTAACAATAATGACGATAATAACGATAATAACGATAACAATAATAATAACAGTAACAATAGTAATAAAAAAATGATAACGTTAATAACTATAAGAACGAAAAAAATAATAAAAGCAACGATATTAGCGAAAATAATAATAACGATAATAATAATAACAATAATAACGAAAACAACGATCATAAAGATATTAACGATACTAATATTTATAATAAGGATTATAACGATAATATGGATAGTAACGATAATAATAATAATAATAATATCTATAATAACTATAATAACGATAATAAAGATTGTAATGATAATAATAATAATAATAATAATAATATTGATAATAACAATAAAAGCTATATTAACGATAATGACTATAATAAAAATAACGATAATAACGATAATGCTGGTACTAATTATAACAATAATAACGATAATAACGAAAATATCGATAATAATAATAACTTTAGTAAAGAAACAACGAAATAACGATAATAGTAATAATAATATTAAGGATAATAATGTTAATAACGATAATAATTTTAACAATAATAACGATAAAAACGATAAAAACGATATTGTTAATAATATGAATAACAGTAATAAAGATAATAATGATATTAACGATAATAATAATAATAATAATAAAAATAACAATAATAATTATTACGATAATAGTAACAATAATAACAACTATGATAATAATTATGTTAATAGTAACAATAATAACAATAATAAAGATAAAATTGTAGTAATAAAAACAACAATAACGATAATAACGAAAATAACGTTTATAGCAATAATAATAAAACAATAATAACGATATTAACGAGAATAATAATAAAAGTAATCACGACTATAACTATAATAACGATAATAGTAATAGTATTAATAACAAAAACAACAGTATTAACGATAATAACTATAATAAACATAACAAAAATAACGATAATAAAGATAATAATAATAAATATAATAACTATAACATCGGTTATAATAATAATAATAATATTAACAATAATATCCTTAATAGTATAATAATACTAATAATAATAACAATAATAACGATATGAATAATTATAATATTAAAAACTATAACGATAATATCGATAATACTAATAATAACTATAATAATAATAACGATAAAGTGAAAATAGTAAAAATATAAATAACGATAAAATCGATAATAATAAAAATAAAAATAAAGATAATAACGATATTAACGATAAAAACGTTAATAACAATAATAACGATTATAACGATAATGGCCATAAACATAATAACGGTAATACCGATAATAAAGAAAATAACGATAATGACCGTAATAATTATAATAATAACGATATTAACGATAATTAAGAAAATAAAGATAATAATAATAATAATAGTAATAACAATAATAACGATAATAACGATAACAGCGATAATAACTAAAATAACGATAATAATATTTACGATAAGAACGGTAATAATAATAATAACGATAATAACGATATTTACTATAATAACGATAATAATAGTAGTAATAATAACTATAATAACAAAAACAGCGATAATATCGATATTAACGATAATTACGATAATAACGAATATAATAATACCGATAATAACAATTTCAATAATACCGATTATAACGATAATAGTAGTAATTATAATATCGTGAATAACGATATTTACGATAATAATAATAATAATAATAATCATATAGACATCAACGATATTAATGTTAATAACGATAATAATAATAAGAATAATAAGAATAATAACTATAATAATAATAATAACGATAATGATTATAATAATAACAGCAATAAAACGATAAGAACGGCAATAGAAATAACAATAATAACGTTATTAACGAAATGAATAATAACAATAATAACGATAACAACGATAATAACATTAATAATAATAATAATAATAATAACAAAAGTAAAGGTAATAATAGTCGCAACGATAATAATAATAACCTTAATAATCATAATAACAATAATAACGATTATAATAATAACGATAATAACGATAATGACGATAATATAGATAATAATGGCAATAATTCTATTAATAATAGCAATAATAACGGTAATAACGAAAGTAAAAAGGACAATAACTACAATATTAACGATAATATTACTAAAAATTATAACGATAACAACCATAATAACATTAATAATAATAATAATAATAGGGAAAATTAAGATTATAACAATGACAACTTTGATAATAAAAACAATAATAACGATAAAAAGAAAATAACAATAATTGTAACAAGAATAATCACTATAACAATAATACCAATAATAATGATAATAACGAAAAAGAATTAATAGAATTAACAATAATAACGATAATAACGATATTAATAATAACGTAACTAACGATAATAGCAATAATAATAATAAAGATAGTAACGTTATTAACGATAATAATAATAATAATAATAACAACGATAATAACGATATTAATAATAAGACTATTAACGATAATAAAGATAATTCTAATAACGATAATAATTATCATAATAATAGCAATAATGGCGATAATAACGGTATTAAAAGTAACAATATTAACGATAATAAAGATAATAATAATAAAAATAATAACGTTAATAACAGTAATGCCGATAATAACGATAATAGTAATAATAATCATAAAGATAATAACAATATTAACGATAAGTTCGATAATAACAATAGTAATAATTACGATAATAACGATAATATCGATAATAATAATAGCAATAATAATAATGAATACAATAATAACGATAACAACGATAATAACGATAATAACGACAAAAATTATAATCATAATATCGATAATGACGATAATAAAGGTAATAATAATAATAATAAGAATAATATTAATAACAATAATAATAATAATAATAATAATAATAATAATAATAATAATAATAATTATAATAATAATAATAACGATAGTTATGATAATAACGATAATAATGATAACAATAATAACGATAATACCGATATTAATAATAATAACAGTAACAATAATAATGGTATTTACGATAATAACGATAATAATTATGGCGATAATAACGATAATAGTAATAAAAATAATAACAATATAGATGTTAATAACTATAATAATAATAATATTAATATTAACGATATTAGCGATAATAACGTTAATAATAGTTTTAATAATAACAATAAAAACAAAAATATCGATAATAACTATGTAAAGAAAGTATACTTTCTCCAGGTAGATTTGTCACGCGTCTCATGGCCCACCCTTCTTTTGTTTTTGTTATCTACAAATTCTTTTGTTATCTACAAATCGAGCCGTTAAGATTTGTGGAGAGAAACTGGCAGTGAGAAATAGAACTTAGATGAGAAAAGTAGTACGAGAGTAAAATAGAAAATATAACAGAGTAAACATTAAACGTGAATTGTCGTTTCTTTGTTCACAGAGAAAAATATTTTCGTTTGTCACTTCACCCTAATTAAAACGAGTTAATATAAAATATATTAAGATATTATAAAACGACAATTCTTTGTCTATAATGGAAAGAAAACTACAGTTTGCATTTAAATATGTTTCATCACCAAGTGAGAGAAAAACAAACGTGATTGCTATAATCTCTATCACAACTGAGGATAAAGAAAAATACATAATGCCGGAAACGAGAAATTCGTAAGTAATCACAGCGAACTAATAAAAACGGAAGGTTATACGAGAATGAAAAAAAGCCTCAATCAAAGAGGCCAGGAGAAAAAAATATGGATTAAATGCACACAGAAAATGGAAAGTACGTATTTCGACGAAATTGGAAATGTAATATTCAATGATTTATACCTAGACGAAGTAGTTGAGAAGGACATAGTAGAACGCGCACAGGAAAAAGAAAACCAAATAGATTTAAAGGGTATATTGGGACAATTTATGATCGAAAAATTTGTGTGCAAACATTCAAATGCAGAACAATGATTGGAGACATTTGAAAGAGAGTGTCGAAGATTCAAAATTAATAGAGATAACACAAAAATCGATACCCTAAGATTATTCCTTGACAGAGTATGTGTGGATTGGCACTCAGCAATATTAACAGAGTTAACAATGGAGGCTAGTTGGAACGAATGGAAACAAAAGTTCTTGAAATCATTTGCAGACAAGGGATGGAATACAGGTATATACGCTACATCGACAGATATAAGGAAGGTTCACTGATGGAGTACGCTATGAAGAAGGAAAAACTACTACTCGATATGGACAACAATATAGGTGAGAAGACCCTGATAATGCTTATAGCAGCAGGACTACCAGAATTTATAAGAAATAAGATAGACAGAGAAAAGTGTCAAAATTCGACAGAACTATTATAGGAGATAAAGAAATGTGAAAATCTGGTAAGTAAGAACAATTTTAAAAAGAAGAAAGAGGAAAGACAAGATAACAACAAGAAATTTGAAGAGAAAAGACCATGTAAGAACTGTGAAAAACTAAACAAAGGTATTAGATATCACTCAGAGGACGCCTGTTGGTTTAGAAAAGAAACCAGAATAAACAAAAGCAACTCGATGATAGAAGTAGACCTATGCAAGGAACAAAAAACTAATAACCACACCATTGATCAAAATAAAGATGATATTAGAAGAGATGTTAGAAGTAAACGGAACATATGACCCAGGTTCCCAAGTCTCTCTAATAAATTCGGGACTAGTTAAAATAAAAAAAAAGAAAAAGAAATAAAAGATAAAAATAAAATATTTTTAAAAACGGTCAATGATGTGATACAAACAAAAGGTTTAGTAACCATTAAAATAAAAATTTTCGATAAAGAAGAATACGTTGACGTATTTATTGTAGAAAGAAATGTCTTTGAAAATTTTATTATTGGGTTGGATATGATAAAGAAATTCAAACTAACCCAAGATGAAAATCTACAAATATCTCGAAAGAGAGAAACACAGACAAAAGAAAATATAAGAACATTGGATACAAAGAAAGAAATAAAAGAAGTTAAAATAAACTTTAACGAACATGTGAATGAGGACGAATTTAGATCAGATCTGAATCACTTGGATAATACAAAAAAAACAAAGATAAAAATACTAATATAAAAATATAATTTTATATTTGCAAAAAACAAATATGATGTAGGCACCGTTTCGGACTATGAAGCGCGAGTAGACTTACTGGTTGATAAGTACTGCAGTAAGAGACCATATAGGTGCGCTATAGAAGATAAAAAAGAGATAGAAAATCAAGTAGCAAAACTATTAGAAAATAAATTGATCAAAGAATCTTATAGTCCGTTTGCAGCACCAGTAACTCTGGCATTCAAGAAAGATGAGAACAAACGATCACGATTGTGTATAGATTTTTGTGAATTAAACAAGATAGTTACATCACAAGCTCAACCATTTCCATTAATAGAAGATTTAATATTAAAAGCAAGAAACTGTAAATACTTCACCACATTAGATATAAATTCCGCTTTCTGGTCAATTCCATTACGTATTGAAGATAGACAAAAAATTGGATTCGTTACATAAGAGAGACACTTCCAATGGACATGTCTACCATTCGGACTAAAAACATCACCAGCCATTTTCCAGAGAATATTATCGAATATTCTAAGAAAGCACAAACTGAAAGATTTTTCAGAGAATTACATAGAGGACATATTAATTTTTTCAGTATCATTTGAAGAACACATAGAACACATAGAAAGAGTAATGAAGGCAATAGTAAACGAAAGTTTCAGACTAAAATTTAAAAAATGTACATTTGCAACAGTATCAGTGAAATATCTCGGACACATAATAGAGCACAATACAGTAAGACCAGTAAAGAATAATCTAATTTCAATACGAAATTTTTCTACTCCAAAAACTCAAAAGAACATTAGACAATTTCTTGGAAAAATAAACTTTTATCACGAATACATACCGAAAAGCTCAATACTACTAGACCCATTACATAGACTGTTAAGGAAAAATGAAAAGTTCATATGGTCTGAAGAGTGTGAGAAATCCTTCAAAGGTATAAAAAATCTACTATGCTCTCAACCAGAGTTGCAAATATTTGGCAGGAATTTACCAATAAGAATTTACATGGATGCATCACTGGAAGGCATTGGTGCGATATTTAAGCAAGTACAGAGTGATGGTCAAGAAAAGCCAATAGAATACTTTTCGAAAAAGTTAAATGATTCACAAAAGAGAAAAAAGGCAATTTACTTAGAATGCCTGGCAATCAAGGAAGCGGTAAAATATTGGCAACATTGTTTGATCGGAAGAAAATTTACGATATTCACAGACCATAAAACATTAGAAGGTACGAACATAAAAGCTAGAACAGATGAAGAACTTGGAGAATTAACATATTATTTATCTCAATATGACTTTCAAATAAAATATATTCCGGGAAAAGATAACGCTGAAGCAGATAGTCTATGCAGAAATCCAGTACTGGAATCATCCGAAAATACGGAAGAAATACTAAGAATAATCAACCTAATAAAAATAAAAGAAATAAAAACAGATCAAAAAGAAAATATAACATTGCAAAAAACAAAATCAAAACTAATAGAAAAAGACGGGATATTCTATAAAAAAAATTAGAAACAAAGAAAAAATAATCTTATCTACAGAACTAAGCTAAAAATTAATTAAAGAAATACATTCTGAATGGTGTCATATAGGCATCAAACAAATGATAAGCAGGATATCCCCTTATTACACAGCTAAAGGAATAACAGCAAATATAAAAAAAGTTTGCCGAAACTGCGAAATATGCATTAAGAACAAATCCAGGGGACAAGGAAAATATGAACGGATGTCACAACTAGGACCGGCAACGAAACCGTTCGAAATCATGTCAATAGATACCATCGGAGGCTTCGGAGGACAAAGATCAACAAAAAGATACCTTCATTTACTGGTGGATCATTTTACAAGATACGCGTTCATGAGAACATCAAAAACCCAGAGTGCAACGGATTTCATCAAGCTGATAAGTGGAATACTAGAAACCGACAAAATAGGAGTGATACTCGCAGATCAATACCCGGGAATAAACTCAAAAGAATTTAGGGAATTTCTCATAAAAAAGAATACGAAACTGATTTTTACGGCTGTCAATGCGCCCTTTTCCAACGGTCTGAACGAGAGAATGAATCAGACATTAGTAAACAAAATAAGATGCAGAATAAACGGGAAAGGAAAAAAAAGAGCTTGGACAACGATCGCTATAGAATGTTTGGATAAATACAATGAAACAGAGCATACAGTAACCGGCTTCACGCTTAAATATTTGTTAGATGGGACAATCACCAGCATTCTACCCGAAGTGATAAAAAAAAGAAAAAATGATAAAACAAATTGGATAAGAGATAAAGAACTAGCCCTAGAAAGAACAAAAAGATCACATGAATATAACAAAAGAATATTTAACAAGAATAGAAAGAATCACCAATTTAACACAGGAGATTTGGTATATATAGAAGATGGCAATAGGTTGAATAGAAAGAAATTAGAGGAATTGAGAATTGGCCCTTTCCAAATAATAAAAAAAATTTCAGAGTCTATATACGAAATAAAAACGGGGAAACAGAAACAAGAAACCGGATTCTTCCACATAACAAAACTACTTCAGATATCAGAAGATGGAGAAGAGGACTAAAAATTGTAGACATTTTATCCGAGAAGGGGGGAGATGTAAAGAAAGTATACTTTCTCCAGGTAGATTTGTCACGCGTCTCATGACCCAACATTCCTTTGTTTTTGTTATATATAAATTCTTTTGTTACATTCAAATCGAGCCATTAAGATTTGGAGAGAGAATCTGGCAGTAGGAAATAGAATGTAGATGAGAGAAGTAATACGATAGTAAAATATAAAATTTAACAGAGTGAACAATAAACGTGAATTGTCGTTTCTTTGTTCACAGAGAAACACATTTTCGTTTGTCACTTCACCCTAATTAATACGAGTTAAATTAAAAAAAATTAAGATATTATACTATATGCATGATAACAACATTAACGACTATAACAATAATAATAATGATAATAATAACAATAATAACGTTAATAAAGATTATAACGGCAATAATAGTAATGATAAAAACGACACTACTAATGTAAATACCAACCATGACAATGATAATAACGATACTTACGATAATAGTACAATAACTTCGATAATAATAACAATAATAGTAATAACAATCATACCGATAATAACGATAATAACGATATTAACGATATTAATTATAACGATAATGACGATAATAATAAAAATAATAATAACGATAATAACGATAATTACGATGAAAGAGATAATAACGAAAAAATAATAATAATAATAAAAATAATAACGATAATAGCGATAATATCGTTATAAAGAATAGCAATAAAAACGAATATATAGATAATAATAAAATTAATAACAATAATAACGATAATAATGGTAAAAACGATAATAATAATAACAATATTAACGACAATAAAAATAATAACAATAGTCATAAAAACGATATTGACGATAATAACGATAATAATAATAACAATAATAACGACAATAACTATAATAATGATAATAACGATAAAAATTATAATAATAATAGCAATGAAAACGATAATAACGGTAATAAAAATAACAAAAATAACGATGAAAACAATATTAAAAGTAACGATAATTGAAATAATAGCAATAATAACGATAATAACGAAAAAAAGAATAATAATAATAACATTAATAACGATAATAACGATAGTAAATATAATAATAATAACGATAATGACGATGACAATAATATTAATAATGACGATAATAACGTTAAATACGATAATTTGGTTAAAGATAATCCTGTCAATAACGATAAAAGCAATAATAATAATAAAGATAATAACGTTTATAACAATTACAATAATAATGATGAATCGAAAATAACAATATTAAAAATTATAATGATAGTAACGATAATAATAGTAGTAATAATAACAATAACATCGATAATAAGGATTATAACGATAATAATATTAACGATAATAATGACAATATTTATAATAATAATAACGATACCTACATTAATAACGATAATTATTTTAATAATAGTAAAGATAATATCGATATTAACGATTATACCATTAATAATGATAATAACGATAATAACGATAGTACCGATAATAACAATAATACCAATAATCATATTTGCGATAATAACGAAAATACTGATAATCATAATTACGATAATAACGATAATAACTATAAAAATATTAAGAACAATAACGATAATATCGATAATAATAATAATAATAATAATAACAATAATAACGATAATAACGATAAAAACGATAAACATAATAGCGATAATATAGACAACAATAATAAAAGTAATAGCAATAATAGCGATTTAAACGATAATAACGATAATAATAATAATAATAATAACGATAATAACTATAATAATAATAACAACGATAATAATTATATTAATAATAGCAATAATAACGATATTTACAGTAATAAAAATCACAATAAGAACGATATTAACGAAAATAATAATAACAGTATTAACGATAACAACGATAATAACATTAATAATAATATTAATAATAACGAAAGGAAGGATAATAAAGGTGATAACGATAATAATTATGACAATTATAATGATAATAACATTAATAACGGTAATAATAATAAAAATAATAACAATATACACGATAATAATAATAATAATAATAATAATAATAAAGATAATAACGATAGTAACGACAATAAAAATAATAATGATAATAACGATAATAACAATAATAAAGATTATAGTGATAATAATAATAACGAAATTAACATAACAAAATATAATAATGATAATAACGTTAATGACGATAATAATTTTAATGATATTAACTATAATAACGTTGATAATAATAACAATTATAACGATAATGTCGATAATAATAATATTAACAATAACAATAATAGCAATAATAATGATAATAACGAAAAAAAATTAATAGAATTAAAAATAATAACGATAATGACGATGAAAATAATATTAAAAATAACAATAATAAAAATAATCACAATAATAAAGATAATAATAATAACATAAATAACGATAATAGCTATAATAATAATGAAGATAATAACGTTAATAACGATAATAATAATAATAATAACAACGATAATAACGATTATAATAATAAGAATATTTACGATAAAAATGATAATAATTTTAATAACGATAATAATTATCATAATAATACCAATAATGACGATAATAACTCTATTAAATGTAACAATATTAACGATAATAAAGAAAACAATAATAAAAATAATAACGTTAATAACAATAATACCGATAATAACGATAATAATAATAATAATCATTGAGATAATAACAATATTAACGATAAGTACGATAATAACAATAGTAATAATAACAATGTTAACGATAATATAGATTATAATAACAATAATAGTAATTACAATAATACCGATAATAACGATAATAACGATATTAATGATAATATTTATAGCGTTAATGACGATAATGATAATAATAATAACCACAATAATAACCATAATAAAGATATTATCGATAATACCGAAAATAATACTAACTATAATGACGGTAATAATAATAAGAATAACGATAATAACGATAATATAATGATAATAATTGTAATTACGATAATAATAGTAGTAATAATAACAATAATAACAATAACAGCGATAATATCGATATTAACGATAATTACGATAATAACGATAATAATAATAATAATAACAATTATAACGATAATAACCATAATAGCGATAATAATAATAGTAATATTAACAATAATTTCCACAATAACGATAATATCGATAATAATAATTACAACAATGACGATAATAACGATAATAACAATATTAACAATAACTATAGTTACTCTTATTACAAAAATAAAGGTAATAATAATAACGAAAATGACAATAATAAAAATAACAATAATAAAGATAATAACAATAATAATAATACTAATGATAGCAAAATAACAATAATAACGATAATAACGTTAATAACGATAACAATAATAACGATATTAAAGATGCTAGCAATAACAAAAAATTTGATTATATCGATAATAACGGTAATATTAATAATAATTATAACAATAATAACTATTATAACTATAATAACGATTAGCACGATAATTATAATAATAATAATAACAATAATGACAATATTAACAGTTAAAACGGTAGTAACGAAAATAACAAAAATAATAATGACAATAATAACGATAATAACGACAATAAGATTTATTGTAATAATAATAACGATAAAAAGATAATAATAATAACAAAAATGACGATAATAAAAGATTATAATGATAATAAAGAGAATAATCATAACGATCATAACGATAATAACGACAATAACAATATTGATAATAATAATAATAACGATAATAACAATAATGACGAATATGTCGATAATAATATTAATAATAATAATGATAATAACGATTATAACGATAATAAAGGCAATAATAATAGATTTAATAACGATATTTACGATAATAACGATAATAATTATTCTAATAATAACGATAATAACGATTATTATAATAGTAATAATAATAGTAACAATAAAAAACGATTATGACGATAGCAATATTAACGCTACTGACAATAATATCGATTATAATAATAAAAATAATAATGCTAATGAAGATTATATCGATAATAATAATAACAATAATAGCGATAAGAACGATAATAATAGTAATAATAATAATAACAATAAAAAGGATGATATTAATAACGCTAATAACGATAATAATAATAAAATAATATCGATAATAACGATAATGACGGAAATAATAATAAAATTAATAACGATATTTACGATAATAACGAAAATAAGAATAACGATAATAACGATAATAAAAATAAAAATCGTATACTTTTTATTATAATTATTATTATCGGTATAATCCTTATAATTTTTATTGTCACTTATTATTGTTATTATGATAATCTTAATTATCGAAATTATTAAAATTATTATTAGGGTTTTATCGTTATTATTAATATTATTATTTTTCATATTATCGTTAATATCCGTTTTATTATTATTATTATTATCGTCATTATCGTTATTATCGTATTATTACTATTATTACTATCTTTTAACGTTTATATGGTTATTATTGTTATTATGATTATTGTTATAATCGTTAATATTGTTATTTCTATTATCGATATTATCGTGATTATCATTATTATTACTATCGATATTATCATTATTATTGTTATTATCGATATTATTGTTATTATTATTATGTTTATTATGATTATTATCGTTATTATTATTACTATTTCTTCCTTATTATTGTTATTATAGTTATTATCGTTATTATTGTTATTATTATTATCGTTATTATCGTTAATATCGTTTTTATCGCTATTGTTGTTATTATTATTGTAGTTATTATCGTTATTAAAGTTATTACCGTTATCATTATTAGTGTTGTTATTATCGTAATTATCTTTATTGTCATTATTATTATTATTACCCTCATTATCAATATTATTATTATTGTTATTATCGTTATTATTGTAATTACTATTATTATTATTATTATCGTTCTTATCTTTATTATCATTATTATCGTTTTATTGTTATTATTATTATTATTATTGATAATATCGGAAATATTATTATTATTATCGAAATTATCGTTGTAATCGGTATTATTATTATCATTATTATCGTTATTAGCGTTATTATTGTTATTATTGTTATTAGTACTATTATTATTACCGTTATTTTCGTTATTATCGTGATTATTAATATTATTATTATTATTATTATTATTATTATTATTATTATTATTATTAATATTATTATTATCATTATTCTTGTCGCGATTCTCTTTATTATCTTTATTATTATTATTATTATTATTATCGATATTATCGTTATTATCCTTATTATTATTATCTTTAACATCGTCTTTATCGTTATTATCGTTATTATTATTGTAATTATTATCGTTATTATCGGTGTAATTATTATCATGATATCGACTTTATCGTTATAATCGGTATTATTGTTATTAATATTATTGTTAATATTATCGTTATTTTTGATATTTCTAATATTATCATTATTATCGGTTTTATCGTCATTATTGATATTATTATTTTAGTTATTAACGTAATTATCATTATTAATTGTATTATTATTATCGTTTTTATCGTTATTATCGTTATAATCCTTATTATTATCACTATTATAATCATCATTATCATTATTATTGTTACTATCCATATCATTATTATTATTATTATCGTTATTATCGTTATTATTATTATCCCTATTATCGTTATGATCGTTGTTATTTTATTATTATTATTATATTTAATATCGTTATTATCATTATTAATGATATTATTATTTTTGTTGTCACCGTTATTATCTTTAATTTCCTTATTATTATTGTAACGATTAATGTAATTATCGTTGATATCGATATTATTGTTATTATCGCATTCGTTAATATCGTTAAATTGTTATTTTTATTAACTTCTTAATTGTTATTATTGCTACCAATATTATAATTATTATCGTTATTATCATAATTTAGTTATTATCGTTATTATTGTTATAATTATCATCATTATTTTCGTTATTATCATTATTATATTAATTATTGCTATTACTATTATTATTATAATTATCGTTATTATCGTTATTTTCGTTATTAATATTTTTTATTATCAATGTTATCGTAAGTATCCATATTATCATTATTATCGTTATTATAATTATTATTATTATCGTTATTATTGTTTTTATCGATATTATCGTTATTAATGTTATAATTATCATCGTTGTTTCGTTATTATGTATATTTCCGTTATTATTATTTTGATAATTATCGCTATTTTCGTTTCTATCGTTGTTATTGTTATTATTTTGATCGTTATTGTCGTTAGTCCTACCTTTATTATTATCATGATCATTTTTATCGTTATTAACTTTAACATCTTTATTTTCTTTATTTTTATTATTATTATTACTATCGTTTTCGTCATTATTATCGTTATTATTGAAATTAATATTATTATTATTATCGTTATTAGTATAATCGATATTATAGTTATTATCGTTTCTTTATTATAGTATTATCGTTAATATTGTTATTATATTCTTTATTATAATTATGAATTTCGTTACTATACTTAATATTGTATTTATATTTATCGATATTATCATAGTTATTTTTATTGTTATTATTGTTATTATTATATTATTGTTATTACTACTACCATTATTATCGTTATTAACGTTATTATCGTTATTTTGTTATTATTATTATTATTGTTATTATTATTATTATTATTATTATTATTATTGTTTTTATCGTTATTATTATTCTTATCGATATCACTATTATTATTATTAATGTTACTATCCTAATTAGCGTTATTATTGTTATTATTATTATTATCTTCTTTATCGTTTTAATTACTATAATTAATCAAATAAATATCGTTATTATCTTTAGTATCCTTAATATCATTATTTTATTATTATTTTTATTATCGTTGTTATTGTTACTATTATTATCGATATTATCGTTATTATCTTTATTACTGTTAATTTTATTACCTTCAATTTTGTAATTATTATTTCTATTATTATCGTTATTGACGTTATTGCTGTTATTATTATTATCGTTATTATCGTTTTTACTGTTTATATTTTTATTATTGATATTAACATTATTATTATTATCGTTTTAATCGTTTTCATTGTTATTATCGTTTATGTTGTTATTACTATTATTATTGTTATTGATATAAACGTTGTTATAGTTATTATATATAACTTTATTATCTTTATTATCGTCATTATCCTTATTATTGTTATCGTTATTGTTGTTATTATCGTTATAATTATTATTACTAATATCATTATTTACGTTATGATCATTATTATTGTTATTATTATTATTAATAATATCGTTATTACCTTCATTATCGTTATAATCGTTATTTTGGTTGTTATCATTATTGTTGTTATCGGTATTATAGTTATTATCGTTATTATTATTATTATTATTATTATTATTATCGTTATTATCGTTATTATCGTTATTTTTATTATCGTTATACCGTTAGTATTGTTATTATTATTATTATTATCGCTATTATCGTTATTATTGCTTATTATTATTAACGGTATTATCGTAATTATCGTTATTACTATTATTATTATTATCGTTAATATTCGGTGTATTCGTTATTATATTGATTATTATTATTTTTATTTTTGTTATTATCCTTATTATTGTCATTATAGTTATTATCGTAATTATTGTGATTTTCGTCATTATTATTATTATTACTACCGTTATTAACATTATTATCATTATTATCGTAATTATTGTTTTTACTATTATCATTATGAACGTTATTATTATTATCGCCATTATCGTAATTATCGTTACTATTATTATCGTTATTATCATTACTATCGTTATTATTATTATTTTTATGTTCGTTATTAGCGTTTTTATCGTTATAATTGCTATTATTATTATTATTATAATCGTTATTATCGTTTATGTTGTTACTATAATTATCGATATTATCGATATATTCGTAAATATTACTATTGTTATTATCGTTATTATTGTTCTTATTGTTATTATTGTTACTATTACTATCATTATTATCGTTATTATTGCAATTAACGTTATTATTATTACTATAATTATTATTATTATTTTCGTTATTAAAGTCTTTATCGTTATTAACGTTATTATTTTTATTATTGCCATTATTATCGTTATTAGCGTTATTTTTAATATCTTTATTGTCGTTATTATTGATATTATTATGATAATTATTATCGTTATTAAAATTATTATCGTTATTATGGATAATATTGTTATTATTATTATCGTTATTATCGTTATTATCGATCATATCGATATTATTATTATTATTATTATCGTTATTAACGTTATTGTCTTTATTTTTATTATCGCTATTATCGTTATTAACGTTATTATTATTATCGTTATTATCGTTGTTATTAATATTATTATCATCTTCATTATGGTTATTATTATTATCGTTATTATATTTATTATTATTATCATTGTCATCGTTATTATCTTTACTTTCGTTATTATTAATATTATTATTAATGTTATTCCCGTTGTTATCGTTCTAATTGTTATTATTATTTTTTTTAATATCTATATTATTGTTTTTTTATTATCGTTATTATCGTTATTATTGTTATTATTATTATCATTATTTTCGTTAATATTGTTATTATCGTTATTCTTGGTATGATTAAAATAATTATTATCGTTATTGTCATTATTATCGTTATTATCGTTATTTGTGTTATTATTATTATCATTATTTTCGTTAATATCGTTATTTTCGCTATTATAATTATTTTTGTTATCATTATTAGCGTTATTATTGTAATTGTTATTATTTCTATTATCGTCATTATCGTTATTATTATTATCGTTATTATTGTTAATACTATTATTATTAATATTATCCTTATTATCGTTATAATTACTATTATTTTTGTCGTTGTTTACTTAATTATCGTTATTAATTTTTTTATTATTATCGTTATTTTCGTTATGACCTTTATATTCGTTATTATAATTTCTATTATTATAACCATTATCTTTAATATTGTTACTATCGATATTATTTTATTATTTTTATCGTTATTATCGTTATTATTAGTATCGCTTTTATCGTTATTATTATTATTATTGTTAACATCGTTATTACTATTATCATTATTATTGTAATTATTGTTACTATTATTATTAATATTATGGTTATTATCTTTATAATTATTATTATTATTATCCTTATTATCGTTTCTATTTTTATTATAATTAATATTGTAATCGTTAATTTCGTTATTATTGTTATTAATATTATCGTTAATATCGTAATTATCGTAATCACTTTTATTATTATTATCGTTATTATCGTTATGATTATTATTATTATCGTTATTAACGATATAATTATTATTATGTATATCGTTATTACTGTTATTGTCATTATTATTATTATCAATATTATCGTTATTATCGTTGATATTATTATCATTATTATCGATATCATCGTTATTATTATTATTGTTATTATCGTTATTAACGTTATGACTGTTATTATTATTACCATTATTATCTTCATCATCGTTATCATTGTTCTTATTACTGCTATTATTATCGTCATTAACGTTATCATCGTTATTATAATTATTATTATTATTATTATCGTTATTGTCGTTATTATTATTATTTTTATTATTGTTATCATCATTATAATCGTTATTATAATTGTTAATATCTTTGTTAATGTGAATATTGATATTATTGTTATTATCGATATTATTATTATTTTTATTATCATTATTGTTACTATTGTCGTTATTATTATTAATATTATTGTCGTTATTATTATTCTTATCGTTATTATCGTTATTATTGTTCCTATAATTATCTTTATTATCGTTATTATCGATATTATTGTTCTTAATATTTTCTTTATTATCCTTCTTATTGTTATTATTATAATCCTCATCATCGTTATTTTTATTATCGTTATTATCGTGTTTATTGTTATTATTTTTATCGTTATTATCGTAATTATCGTTATTAGTTTTATTATTGTTATCCTGATTGTTGTTATAATCGTTACTATCGTTAATATTATAAATATTATTATCGTTTTTATAGGTTTTAATGTTATTATCGGTATTATTATTTTTATGAGTATCGCTATTATCAATTATCCTTGTTATCGTTATTATTTTTACTTTTATTACTGTTATTATTGTACTATCGTTATTATTGTTATTATTTGTTGTCTTATTATCATTTGTTATTCTTATCAATATTATCGTTATTATCGTTGTTATCTTTATTATTGTTACCTTTATTATTTTTACTATCCTTTTCATCGTTATTATTGTTATTATTATTATCTTTATTAGCCTTATTATTGTTATTTTTATTTTTGTCATTATCGTTATTATCGTTATTAATTTTATTATTTTTATTATTATTATTATCGTTGTTATCATTATTATCGTTATTATTGTTATTATTGTTATTATTGTTATTATTACTACTATTACTATCGTTGTATTCGTTATCATTGTTACGTCTCTCAAGCTATGTACCTTAATAGATCTATCTCCAAAGTAAATAAGCTATTCCGACCCTTGCGGGTGATTTGTGCCCTTTTTGGCCCTTATCTGCTTGGGCAGTTCAATTGGCTCGGGATTGGCATCGATCAATGTGTCGAATCGATATTTCAAGTGCCTACTTACCTCTTGGAAGACAATGCAAGCTGATGTTGGAGCCTTATTTCCAGATATTCCTAGGATCCAAAATCGGTAGGTCCAGTGGTGGTACCAACTTTCTAGAGAGCTGCAGGGGAATCAGGCGGTATGAGGGAAAATTTTCTTTCTCTTCTTCAATTAATTCCACACCCAATGTATCGTTATAAATTTTGATTTCGTTGTAAAGTTCCTTTAACAGACGACGTAGTTGATATTTTCTACCACCCGGACGTACCTTCAGCATTAGGAGGGCAAGTATTTGGAAGAGGTGTTTGATTGGAGGTAGGAGAGAAAGAGAAAAGCGTCCTCACCGAGACGTCAATTTTATAGGAGGATACTCGTGCGGTTCGTCCTCACCTAGCAATAAGGATGCATGAATATAAAGAAGCAAGGATATAAAGAAATCACGCACTGGTTACAATAACAATTTTAATGAAGTATTAAATGTTAACTAAAGTACACTGAATAATTACACCTTTGGATGATATTCCGCACGCGAACGCGGTTATTTTATTGTTTTAAAAAAATAATTTGATTTTAATTTTAATTGAAGAGTTCTAACTTATTTAATTGACAAAGATAAACTGTAGCGTAAAATTCTAAGTTGGATAATGACTGCTTAAGGCTCAATTCTAGGAGCTTGCGATTTGTTGAGTAAGGCTGCGAATGATGACTGACTGTCGACGCTCTTTGCTCCTCCTATGGCAAGTCCGGTTGACGTCACTGCGCATGTGCGCCGCTTGCACGTGCCGCCTAAGTGCGGTGGTGAAGGGGCGGAACAATGAGAGCGTTCCTTTATTTCCTCTTCCAAGTATTGCGTTCGCTCGGTGATTATCACCGGATGTATTTCTCGGAGCTCTTAGCTCCTGGAATGTTGTTATTATCAGGTGTGGCTCCGAAAATGATGTCGATATCGTTGCTCTTAATACTTGGAACGCAGGATGTTAAAATCCATACCACCGGATGTCGTCTCGCCATAATCGATAAGTATTGCCCGCAATTATTTATTACATTTATTTAAAGAAATTTCTCGCAGTAATTTCCCAAGATTGTTGAACATTAATTCATTAGGGTAATTGTTTATTTTATTACAGAGTTGCATGTATATGTGTATATTTTGTTAACTTAGGTCACGATTTGTTAGCTAATTATTGTTATTCTTTTAAGTGTTTTTATGTATTATTAATAAGAAGGTGCTAGTAGTAACAGGTCTTTATAAGGTAACTTGGCTAATATTGCTAGTGGTAAAATTATCGTTATTTTGAATATTTAGCCTACGAATGAGCGATATGAATTTTGAAGGTTGATCCCCTTTACTTAAGCTAGCTAATGTATTAATCTTTCAATCATACTATAGTTTACATATGATATTGCCCTTTTTTTTTAATATTATTTACAAACGTCGCTTATCGCGGGATGTAACAATTATCCTTATTATTATTATTATTATTATTATTATTATTATTATTATTATTATTATTATTATTATCGTCATTATCGTTATTATATGTTGTCATTTTTATTAATATTGTTATTATCGTTATTATCGTTATTATCGATTTTATTATTTTTATTATCGTTATTATAGTTATTATCGTTATTAATGTTATTATTTTTATCATTGTTATGTTAATATCCTTATTATAGTTATTATTGTTACTATTATTATCGTTATTATCGTAATAATTGATATTACTTTTACTATTATTATCGTTATTATTATTATTATTATCGATATTATTGTTATTATCGTTATTATTATAATTATTATCGATATTATTGTTATTATCGTTATTATTATTATTATTATTATCGTTATTATCGTTATAATTCTTAATAACGATATTATTATTATTATGATAATTGTTATTATCGTTATTATTGTTGTAAACTTTATCTTTATTATTATTATCGTTATTATCGCATTATTTTTAATGTCGTTAATATTGTTATTATTTATATTATTTTTATTATTATTCTTATTAAAATCGTTATTATAGTTATTATTGTCATCATAATTAACGATATTATCGTCATTATCGTTATTATTGTTATCATTCGTATTGCTATTACCGTTATTATTGTTTTTATTATTATCATTACTACCTTTATTATCGTTACTATCGTTATCATCGTTATTATTATTTTCTTTTATTATATTATCACTATTATCGTTTTTGTCGTTTTTATTATTATAATTATCGTTATTATCGTTATTATTGTTATCGTTATTATCGTTTTTCTCTTTATTATTGATATTATTATTATGATGATTATCGTTATTATCGTTGTTATCGTTATTTTTGTTATTATTATTGTCGATATTATCTTTATTATGGTTATTATTATTTTCGGTATTATCGTAAATATCGTTATTAATTTTATTATTATTTCCGTAATTATCGTTATTATCGATATTATTGTTATTATAATATTTACGTCATTAGAGTTATTATTGTTATTATTATTAATTTTTTTAGTTGTTTTTATTATCGTTAATACCGTTTTTACTGTTAATATTGTTATTAATTTTCTTATTATTTTTATTATTGTCGTTATAATCGTTATTATCGTTTTTATTGGTATTATTATTATTGTTATTATTATTACCGTCATTATCTTTATTAAATTTATTATTATTATTATTATCGTTAATATCTCTATTATCTTTTATTATCGTTAATATTAAAATTATTGTTATTATTATTACCGTTATTATCGTCATTATCGTTATTATTAATATTACTGTTTTACTTAATATCGTAATTATCGTTATTAATTTTACTACTATGTCGTTATTATCGTTATTATCGTTATTATTGTTACTACTTTTATCGTTATTATAGTTATTATTGTTATTAATTTTAACCCTACCACTATTATTATCGTTATTATACTAAATATAGTTATTATTATTAATTTTATTATTATTGTTAATATTATTAATATTATCGTTATTATCGTTTTTATCGTTATTATCGTTATTATCACTATTATATTATTACTATTGTCGTTATTATCGTTATTATTATTAACTTTATTAATTTTATTATGGTTATTATTATTATTATTATTATTATCGTCATTATTGTTATCATTCTTATTTTTATCGATATTATGGTTATTGTCGTTATTATTTTTATCGTCATTATCGTTTTTATCGTTGTGATTGTTATTATTATAAACGTTAATATCGTTAATTTAGTTGTTACCTTTATTATTATTAATATTATCGTAATTACCTTTATTATCGTGATTAGTATTTTTATTGTTATCCTTATTATCGTTATTATTATAATTGTTATTATCGTTATTATCGTTATTATAGTTATTATTAATATTATTGTTATCGATATTATCGTTAATATTGTTATTTTTATTATCGATAGTATCATTATCGTTATTATTATTATCGTTACTATCTTTATAATCGTTATTATTGTTATTATTATTATTTTTATTATTAATGTTATTAATATTATTATCGTTTTTGTCGTTAATATAGGTATTATCTATATAATTATTAATATTATTATCGTCATTATCGTTATAATTGTTACTATCGATATTATTATTCTTACTGTAATCGTTATATTCGTATTATTATTATCGTTATTAATGTTAATACTGTTATTAACGTTAATATCGTTAATATCTTTATTATTATTTTATTATTATCGTTGTGATCGTTTTAATCGTTATGATTGTTATTAATAGTGTTACTATTATCGTTATTATCATTATTATTGTTATTATCGCTATTATTAATATTATAATTATTATCGTTATTGTCGTTAATATTGTAATTATCTTTATTATTATTATAGATATTATCGTTAAGATTGTTATTATTATTATTATTATTATCGTTAACATTTTTATTATGTTTATTATTAATATTTTTTTCATTTTTATCGTTATTGTTATAATTATCATTTCTATTCTCGTAATTAACGTTAATGTTATTGTCGTTATTATCTTTATTATCGTTATTATCGTTATTATCGTTATTATCGTTAATATTGCCATTATTGTAATTATCACTACTATTATTACTACTATTATTATCGTTATTATCGTATTTATTGTTATTATTATTAATATTAATAACGTTATTATCATTATAATTGTTATTTTTATTATTATTATTATAATTATTATTATTATTGTCGTTATTATTGGTTTTTGCCTTATTATTGTTATTATTATTACCGTTATTGATGTTATTGTCCTTATTATTGTTCTTATTATTATTGTTATTACCGTTATTTTTGCTATAATTATTATTATTATTATTGTTATTATCATTATTAACGTTTTTGTCGTTAATGTCGTTATAATCTATTTAATTTTTACTATTATTATTGTCAATATCGTTATTATTGTTATTATTATTGTTAATAATATCTTTATTATCGTTATTAACATATTATTATTATTACTTTTAATGTTATTATCTCTATTATTATTATTATTTTTATCGTAATTTTCGTCATTATCATTATTATTATTATTATTATTATTATTATTATTATTATTATTGTCGTTATTATCCTTATTATTATTATCGTTAATATCGTTATAATCATTATTATTGTTTTTATTGTTATTTTATTATTATTATTATCGTTATTATCGTTATTATCGTTATTAGTTTTATTATTATTAATATTACTATCGTTATTATCATTATAATGGATATTATTATTATTATTTTTTTAAATATTATTGTCGTTTTTATCCTTATTATCGTTATTAATATTATTATTATTACCGTTTTTATCGTTATTATTATTATTATTATTATCGTTAGTATCGTGAATATTATAATCGTTATTATCGTTATTATAGTCATTATTGTTATTTTTATTATTATTAGTATCGTTGTTATCATTATTATTACTATTATACTTATTGTAATTATCGTTGTTATCGTTATTATCATTATTATCTTTATATCGTTATTATCGTTATTATTATAATCGTTATTATCGAAATTATCCTTTTTATCGATATTATCGTTATTATAGTTATAAATATTATAATTTTTATCGCTATTATCATTATAATCGTATTTATCGTTATTTTTGTTTCTATTATTATCGTTACAGTCGTTAATAACCTTATTATCGTTATTATTATTATTTGTATTATTATTATTATTATAGTTATTATCATTATTATCGTTTAGAACGTTTTTATTGTAATTACTATTATCGTTATTATTGTTATTATAATTATTGTTATTATCGTTATTATGGTAATTAGTGTTATTATTATTATTGTTATTACCGTTATTATCGGTATAATCTTTATTAATATTTTTATTATTCTTATTATCTTTGATATCGTTCTTATTGATATTATTATTATTTTTATTGTCAATATCGTTATTATTTTTATCGTTATTATCGTTATTAACGTAATTTTAGATATTATTGTTATTATTATTATTGTTGTTATTATTACCGTTTTAATCGCTATTACTGTTATTATTAATTTTACTATTATCCTTATTATCGTAATTGATATTATTGTCGAATCGCGAACGAGGCCGGACGCGTTTTACCTGAAACCTGCGCAAGGTAAGTTTTATGCAGACGTAGTCGGAGCCGTCCATCAGCGCTTCATGACCATCGCCGCTGGGGTAGACGTTAGATCGGTCCAGCAGACCAGAACCGGAGGGTTTCTCCTAGAACTGAAGAAGACCACTGTGCATATCAGGGCCTCATTCGCAGAAACACTGAGGAAGGAACTATGAGAAACGAGCAGCATCACGGAACTGGTTCCTAGATCTACGCTGGAGTTACGGGACTACGATTGCTGCACATCGTTGGTGACAGTCTAGGAGGCCCTAAAGAGGACCCTGCTAGACTACGCGGGGAAACTCGAGGATAAATTAACGAACCCCAACGCGAGACAACAACTCCTTGCCCTCGTCAGGATAGAAGAGGAAGCAGCTGCGAATCTTTTAAAGGCCGGCCGAATGCTGGACGGCTTTGTCAGCTGCAGGGTCAGGCGAAGAACTGAAGTGAGTCGATGCTACCGCTGTCTTGATTACGGTCACCATAGCGCCTCGTGCAAGGGCCTTGATAGCAGTAAGTTTTGCTATTTCTGCGGCGGCACTGGACACAAGATCAAAGACTGCAAGATCAGCGGGCCTACTTGCTTCTTGTGCCCCAATAGCGTAGATGAACAGAAGAAGCACCTGGTGGGATCATGGGCCTGCAAAGCTTTCCAGGAGGCCCATGCAACAGCCGAAAAGAAGAAAAAAAGATGAGCGTACTTCAGGGTAATCTCAATAGGAGCAGGACGGCGCACCACCTTCTAACCCAGCTCTGCTCTGAGAAGCAAGCTGATATCGTTCTATTCAGGGAACAGTATCAGGACAGTGCAGGAATAGGGTGGTACGAAGACGTATTGGGCACCGGGGCCATCTAGATTCCAGATCTCCGTCAAATACATGTGTCGGATCAAGGATCCGGACGCAGTTACGTTTGGTTGAGAAATAACTCGACGACTTATGTGAGCGTATATATCACCCCGAACGACCGGATAGAAGACTTCCAGACCAAACTGGACGATCTGGAAGACGCACTGCGGGAAATGAAATGGGATCTCATTGTGGCTGGTGACCTCAACGCTAAAGCTCTCGAATGGAGGGAGGCCAGGCCGGACTCCAGAGGAGGACGAATCATGGAGTTGGCATCGAGACTACAGCTATCAGTACTTAACACAGGCTCGTTATCAACCTTCCGTAGGCCTGGCTACAGAGAGAAAATCCCGGACGTCTCTCTAGCTAACGAACAACTTGTGGGAAGAGTCGCAGGCTGGCGGGTAATTGAGGATTATACCGGGAGCGACAATCAGTACATCCTCTTCGATGTACACGATAGGAGGCCTGCCGTGACAATTCCAGAAAGACTCACCTGGTGGAACCTTGCAAAAATGGATCGAGAATGGCTATCTTAGGTCTTAGATGAAGGATGGAGATCCCTTCAAATTACTTCCGCGAGTCTATCGCCACCTGCACAAACCAGGAGGATTACTGCAGCAACTATGCAGCTCATCCAAAAGGCATGCGGGATAGCAGTGCCAAAGAAGAGCACGAAACGGCAGAGGCGTTCTGTATACTGTTGGACGAACGAGATCGTAGATCTTCGTAAGAAGTGTTTAAGGCTTCGCTGTTTAGCACAACGAGAGAAGAGACGCGATCTCGATGCTGTTCCCCTAGCTGCAGAGAATCAAGCGGTCAAAAAAGCTTTGAAGTGTGTCTTCAAGGCCAGTAAACGACGGTGCTGGAAGGAGCTGTGCCTGGAAGTTGATCAGAATCCGTGGGGATTAGGGTATCAGATCGTCACTCGCAAGTTGGGGACTCAAACGCAAGGAATCCCTCAGGACGCGAGGACGTTGGATTGCATACTCTATTCCCCTCACAGCCGAAGAGTGAGATGAGCATGGCTGCGCCTGGCATAACCGAAGCGCCACAATTTACGGAAGAAGAGCAACTCAGGGCTGCATCATCTATGCGGTAGAAGAAAGCTCCAGCTCCTGACGGACTTCCAGCAGAATTAATTAAAGTCGTCGCACAGAGTCACCGTGAGCTCTTGCTAAACTTGTACAACATGTGCTTCAGGGAGGGCATCTTCCCCGCCCCGTGGATGAAAGCGAGGCTTGTACTCATCAGCAAGGGCAAGAGTCCAGCAGATGCAGCTTCGTCATACAAGCTTATCTGTATGCTCGATACGGCTGGCAAGCTCCTGTAGAAGCTGTTTAGGCTACGGCCAAACGCAGTCGTGAGGACAGCGGGGGATCTTGCTGCCCGTCAGTATGGATTTCTATCCGGCCTCTCCACCAACATACGCAGTTCAGGAGGTTATCACGGCCGCTAAAATGACGAAGCGCGGGAATCACCATTCCCGCCCTTTGTGTCTGCTGGCTAACTTAGACGTGAGAAATGCCTTCAACTCCGTCAGGTGGGACTTGGCAATGGAAGCGCTCGAACGTAATTTCAATGTTCCGGGGGAACTACTCCGAATACTCGGGGATTACCTGAACGAGTGCTTCAAGAATACAATCCTGGCGATGGTCCAAGAAGCTTGGAATTGACATCGAGGGCAGCTCAGGGCTTCATTCTGGGACCGGATATCTGGAATATATTCTACGACGATCATAACTGCAAGAGACACGGAGGGTGCACAGCTGCTGCTCAACCAGGTCATGCGCAGAGTCATCTCCTGGATGGAAGATCACGGGCTATCCTTAGCAGCACAGAAAACTGAGATTGTGCTACTAACGAAGAACCGCATCAACACTTTGCGCAGCTTCACCGTAGGGGACGCGACGGTCCAGACTAAGTTGTCTGTCAGATACCTAGGAGTAATGCTCGATTGTAAATTCTATTACGGAGAGCATATAATAAGGGTTGCTGACAAGGCGGCAAAAGTAATATTCCCGCTCGGCACACTCGTGGCCAATGTCAAAGGTCCCCGACCGTGCATTAGGCGACGACTCATGCGTGCCGCCGAAGCAGTGAAGCTGTACGGCGCAAAAATAAGGTCCGAGCAGGAAACTAGAGGCAAATGGACTTCCCGACTTATCAGTCGACTAGAGAACTGTATAACCCGGGTGCAGGGAGAGGTAGATTTCTACCTCACCCAATTCCTGACAGGACATAGCCTGTTCCGCACCTACCTCGTAAAGATGAGGAAAGTAGCAGATGGCAACTGCCCCTATGGCGAATCAACCGTCGACGACGCCCGCCACACATTCTTCATATGTGCACGTTGGACTGCCGAACGATTTTCCTTGGAGCAGGAGCTTGGAGACATCTCGCCGGAAGACATTGTGGAGAAAGTGCTGCGAGGACAGAAAGAGTGGAACAAGGTTGCATGCTACGTGAGGGCAATCTTACGTAAAAAGAAGAAGGAGATGGGCGGCCCATAGACGTTCCACAACCGTTACTCCAGATTCCTACCACGTAGAACTGAATTGAGTGAGTCCAATTAATAGAAAATGATGTAGCGGCACCATCCCGAAGTAATGTCACATGACAGTGCCGGGATGGTTTCACCAAGCCACTAGGATGGATATGAGTTTAGTCGATAGTGCCTATTCCAACGGTGAGCCCGACACTCCAGGGACATAAATGGGGGACCCAATAGGTAAAGTGTTCCTCCAGGGTTCCTTGGTCAGTGCGTAAAGTTTGGCATTCTCAGACTATCAAAAAAGAAAAAGAAATTTATCGTTATATTATTATCGTTAATATCGTTATTAACGTTATTATTGTTTTTATTGTTATTATTTCTACTATTATTATGGTTATTTTCGTTTATATCGATAGGATTATTATTATTATTATCGTTATTATCGTTATTATCGTTATTATTATTATTATTATAATTGTTATTATCGTTATAATCGCTATTATCGTCATTATCGTTATCATCCTCATTATTATTATTAGTATTATTATTTATCGTAAATATCGTTATTATCGTTATTATCGATATTATTGTTATTATCAATATCGTTATTAACGTTATTATTGTTATTATCGATATTATCTTTACTATTATCGTTATCATCTTTATTATTGTCTTTATTGTTATTATTGTTATTATTATTAATACCGTTATTATCATTATTATTGTTATTATTATTAATTTAATTATCGTTATTATTATTAGCAGTCTTTTCTACTGTAAATATTGCTATTATTATTATTATTAATATTACTATTAATATTATTATCGTTATTATCGCTATTAATGTTAATATCGTTATTATTGTTATTTATATTATCATTATTATCGTTATAACCGTTATTATCTTTATAATTGTTATAACTATTATCGATACTATCGTTTTTAATTTTATTATTCTAATCATTATTATCGTCATTAACGTTATTATCGTTATTATTATTATTATTATCGTTATTATCGTTACTGTATTTATAAACGTTTTTATCGTTTTTATAATTATAATTTTTATTGTTATTATTGTTAATATCGTTATTATTGTTTTATTGTTATTATTTTTATTATTTTTATCGTTATTATCGTTATTTTTGTTATTATTATTATATATGTTCTGATTATTATTATTACATTTTTCTAGTTATTAGTGTTATTATTCTTATTATTGTTATTAATATTATTATTATTACCATTATTATACTTATTTCGTTATTATTGTTATTATTGTTATTTATATTAGCTTTATTATCGTAATTATCCTTATTATAGTTGTTAATATTAATGTAATTATAGTTATTATCGTTATTATTGCTATTATTATTATTATTATCGTTATTATCGTTATTATCGTAATTATAATTATTATTATTATCGTTGTTATAGTTATTATTGCTATTACTTTTATTATTATTTTCTTTGTAATCATTTTTATCCTTATTTTCGTTATTATTTTTATTATTATCGTAATTATCGTTATTATCGTTATTATTTTTCATATTTCATTATTATTTTCGTTAATTTCGTTAATATTCTTATTAGTATTATCGATATTAACGTTATTATCTTTATTATTATTATCTTCATCATCGTTATCTTTGTTTTTATAGTTATTAACGTTCTTATTATTATTATTATTATTATCGTTATATTATTTATTATCGTTATTGTAGTTAATATTTTTATTTTTTTTATCCTTAATATCCATGTTACCAATATGAATATTATTTTTATCTTTATCCTCGTTGTTATCTTTATATCGTTAATATTGATATCGTTTTTATTATCGTTATTATTGTTATTATCGTTATTATTGTTACTATTATTATTTTTATTATCGTTCTTATTGTTATCATTATTATTATTATTATAGTTTTTATCATTATAATCGTTTTTATAGTATATTTCTTTATTATTTTTAATATTATTATTATTTTTATCTTTATTATCTTTCTTATCGTTATTATTATTATTTTTTTTATCGTTAATGTTGTTATTATTATTATTTTTATTATCGTTGTTATTATTATATTATTGTTATTATTATTATCGTAATTATCGATAACAGCGTTATCATCTTTATTTTGATTATTATTATTAACGACATTGTCTATTAATTAATTATTATTATTAATATTATCATTAGTATAGTTATTATTATTTTCGTTATTTTAGTTATAATCCTTATTATTGTTGTTATTATGTATTATTATTATCTATATTATATTTACTATTATTATTATTACTATCGTTATTATTGTCTCCATTATTATCGTTATTAATGTTATTATTGTTATAGCGTTAATATTAATATCGTTATTATCTTTATTATCGTTATTGTTGTTATTAGTACTATTATTTTTATCATTACCAACGTTAATATTATTGTTATTATTATCGATATTATCTTATTATTGCAATTTTATTTATTGTTATTATCTTTATTATTGTTATTATTGTTATAATTACAACTATCATTATCTTTATTAACGTTATTATATTTATTATTTTTATTATTATTTCTGTTATTATCGTTATTGCCGTTATTATTGTAATTATTATTATTATTATTAACCTTATTTTCGTTAATATTGTTGTTATAATTATCGATGTTAACGTTATTATTGTTATTACTGTTATCGTTATTATCGTTATTTTCGTTAATACTACTCTTGTTATTTTCATTATCATCGTTATTATCGTTATTATTTCTATTATTATTATCGTTATTATTGCTATTATTATTATTGTTAATATTGCTATTATTTTTATCCTTATTATCGTTATAATCGTTATAATCGGTATTATTTTTATTATTATCATTATTTTTATCGCTATTATCGTCATTTTCATTATTATTACTATTATTATTATTTTTATTAATATCGTTAGAATCGTTATTATCGGCAATATTATTATTATTATTATTATTATCTTTATTATTGTTATTATCGTTATTATCGTTATTACTGTTATTTTTATTATTATCATTATAGTTATTATTGTTAATATTGTTTTTATTTTTATCGATTTTATCGTTATTATCGTTATTCTGTTTTTTTTTCATTGTTATCGTTCGTATTATTATTCTTATTATCCCTTTTATCGTTATTATCATTTTTATCGCTTTATTGTAATTATTATTAGCGTTATTATCGTTAATATCGTTATTATCTTTATTAATGATATTACTATTATCTTTATTATCGTTATTAAAATTGTTATTATTATTATTATTATTATTACCGATATTATCGCCATCATTGTTATTATTATTGTCGTTGTTATGGTTAATATCCTTTTTTTCGTTATTATTATTATTATGATTATCGTTGTTACTCTTATCATCGTTATTATTAATATTACTATTATCGTTATTATCATTAAATAGTTATTATTGTAATTATTTTTATTACTATTATTATCGTTGTTATTGTTATTTTTGTTATTATTATAATCGACGTTATCGTTTTTATCGTTATGATTATCTTCTTTGTTATCGTTATTGTTGTTATTATTATTATTACTACTAATATAATTATTTTAATGCTTACTATCGTTATTTTCGTTATGATCGTTCTTTTCGTACTTATTAATATTATTATTAACGTTATTAGTATTATTATCGTTATTGTTATTATTACTATATTCTTTGTTATCGTTATATTCCTTATTTACATTATTATTATTATTATTAATATAGTCAATATCAATATAATCATTATTAGTTTTAAAGATTATTTTTGTTATTATTATTATTATCATTATAGTTATTATCGTTAAATTGCTATTATTACTATAATTATTTCCGTTATCATCATTGTTATGGTTTTTTATTTTTAATATCATTATTACCGTAATTAACGTTATTATCGTTCTTATTATTATTATTATCATCGTTAAATTTGTAACTAATATTACAATTATTTTTATTTTAATTATTTTCATTATTGACTTTATAGTCGTTTTTATTTTTATTACTATTATCGTTTTTACCGTTAATATCGATTTTATCTTTTTTATTATTATAAATATCATCGTTATTATCGTTCATATCGATATTACTATTTTTAGTAATATAATTATTATCATTATTATTATCATAATTATCATTATTATCTAAATTATCGTTAATATCGTTATTATCTTTACTATTATTATTATTATTATCGTTATTATCGTTAATGTTGTTATTATTATTACCGATATTAAAGTTTATATTGCTATTATTGTTATCGTTAAAATCGTAATTATTGTTATTATTACAATTTTTGAAATTATTACTGCATTTATTAATGTTAATATCGTTATAATTGTTATTTTTATTATTATTATTATCGTTACGAACGATATTATCGTTACTTGCAGTTATCATCTTTTCTTCACTTATACCGAAATTTGCATATGTCGATTACGTTTTTCGAAAATTATTATTTGAAGACGCGAATATGAACATAGTAAAAACGTTATATTCTTCATATATTCCTTATTCCTCGTCGATAGAATATAAAATCAATGAAATTGAAATAGATTTCATCTGTTCGTTTTTCGACGATACGCGCATATGAGCGAAAAATCGTATATTCGATAAGAAATAATGTTAAAAACATTGATTCCAATATAAAATAGATGATTAATCTAATGAAATGCAATGTTCTGAATAGATTGTTAACATTTTTCGAACTGTGGCATAATTATTATTAAAGATTAAAAGATTTTATCTTCGTCTATACCGAAATTCGCATATGTCGATTAGGTTATTCTACAATTATCATATGAAAACTCTTATAAATACATGGTTAAAAAGTTATATTCTTGTTATATTCTTTATTCTCCATCGATAGAATATAAAATCAATGAAATTGAACTAGATTTCAACAATTCGTCTATCGACGATACGCGTATATGAGCGAAAAACCGTATATACGATATGAAACATTGTTAAAACTTTGATTACAATATAACATAGTTATTTGATCTTTGGAAATGCAATGTTCTGAATCGATTGGTAACATTTTTCAAACTGTGGCACAATTAATTTTAAAAATATCACGATTTTATCTTCTCATATACCGAAATTCGCCTATGGGGATTACGTTTTTCGACTAATATCATATGAAAACGCGTGTTAAAAACATTGTA